>NC_048302.1:84551562-84630837 GCF_013100865.1 Trachemys scripta elegans | reverse complement strand
GGCCGGGCCAGTTTATTTACCTGCTGACGCGGCGGGTTCGGCCGATCGCGGCCCCCACTGGCCGCGGCTTCTCGCCGCGTCAGTAGGTAAATAAAACTGGCCCGGCCCGCCAGGGTGCTTACCCTGGCAAGCCGCGTGCCAACGTTGCCGACCCCTGGTCTATCTGGTAGATGCTTTTGAGGGCAGGGACATTGTCTATTTGCTTGTTAAGTTCCTTGAAAACATTATGTTCCTAGAAGGCCTAGCAAAAACCAATCCCTCTAAGTTAAAGCCAAACAAATTCAAGTTAGACGTAAGGCACAATTTTATTTATTAGACACAATCCATGGGTATGCACGGACATCATACATACATAAAACCAATGGAACAAACTATATAGGGAAATGATGGATTCTCCAGCTCTGGAAGTCTTCAGATCAACACTGGATGCCTTTTGGGAAGATATGTTTTAGTCAAACACAAATTACTGGGTTCAATACAGGCGTAACGGGATGAATCCTATGATCTGTGTGGCCAATACAGGAGATCAAACTAGATGATCTAATGGTCTCTTCTAGGCATAGACTGTGAGTCTATGAGAGATTTTAGGCTGGAGGATGTACTACTGCAATAAACTCCACTTAGCGTGGCATACAACTTTTTTAAAGGATGCAAACTTATTACGGCAATCTAAAGTACAGAGATAATTGAAAACCATCAGTATTTACCAATCACCACCACACTGGTATCTAAAATACCATAATTTTTCCCTATTCTTAAAACATGAAATAACTGTGATGTCTGTATGGTATCTACTAAGTGCTCTCTTTTGAATGGTGACTACTGTATAGTTATTGAACACACAAACATTTGAAGAAATAAGATTGTCAGAAATTAATTCTAAAAAGGTTCACAGCATTCATGAACTTAGATTGCACAACTTAAACACAATATACTCCACACTTCTAGTAAAGGGCCCTAACTCTGCAACTTCTAATCTTATTGATTAGCTCTTACACATAAATAGTCCCAATAAAGTCGATGAATTAACTATTAATAGTAGTGAATCAAACTATACAAAAGAATCTCTATGGATAGAAACTCCATGCTTGAACAGTAAAACTATTGCAGCAGAAATATACTACTGGCCACCTGACCAGGATGGTGACAGCATTTGTGAAATGCTCAGGAAGATTAAGGCTAGAAAGGCAGAAAAATGGACCAGGTGGGCCTGACAAATAGGTGGGGCTACTGGCTGATCAAGGTGCTAAAGGCGCATTAAAGGAATACAAGGCCACTGCAGAGAAGCTAAATGAATTCTTTGCATTGGTCTTCACTGCAGAGGATCTGAGGGAGACCCCCCACACCCAAACTATTATTTTTAGGTGATAAATCTGAGGAATTGTTCCAGATTGAGGTGTTTGTAGAGTTGGTTTTAGAACAAATTGATAAATTTAAACAGTAATAAATCTCCAGGACCAGATGATATTCACCCAAGAGCTCTGTAAACACTCAATATGAAAATGCAGAACCGTGGTATGTAACCTACCACTTAAATCAGCCTCTGTATGAAATGACTGGCTGATGTAACACCAATTTTAAAAAAAAAGGGTTCCAGAGGTGATCCTGGCAATTACAGGCCGGTAAGCCTAACTTTTAGTACCAGGCAAATTGGTTGGAACTATAGCAAAGAGCAGAACTATCAGACACACAAATGAACACAATATGTTGGGGAAGAGTCAAAGGTTTTGTAAAGGGAAATCATGCCTAAGGCAGTGATTCTGCCACGGAATCTCTCACAGTGCCACTGACTCCATGGGGATGGCACAAGCAGCAGATGGAGCCTGGGGGTGCTCTGGAGCCACCTAAGCAACTGTGGCCATCCGGAGAGCGGTCTCCAGGGAGCAGCAGTTGGGGGCAGTCAATCCCCAGCACTGAAGCAGGGTACCCAGAAGTAGAGATTTAGTCACAGATATTTTTGGTAAAAGTCATGGACAGGTCACGGACCATGAATTTTTATTTATTGCCCGTGACCTGTCCATGACTTTTACTAAAAATAACTGTGACTAACTCTTAGCCTTAATTATGCCTCACCAATCTATTATAATTGTTTGAGCAAGTCCACATTCTTGGTGACAAGAATGATCCAATGAATGCAGTGTACTTGGACTTTCAGGAAGCTTTTGACAAGGTCCCACACCAAAGGCTCTTAAGTAAAGTAAGCAGTCACGGGCTAAGAGGGAAGTTACTCCCATGGATCAGTAACTGGTTAAAAGAAAGGAAACAAAGTGTAGGACTAAATTATTAGTTTTCACAATGGAGAGAGATAAATAGTAGGGTCCCCCCAGGATCTGAACTAAGACTGTGCTGTTCAGATGTTTATGGAAAAAGGGGTGAACACTGACATGGCAAAATTTGCCAAATAATGCACACTGGAGAACATAATCCAAACTGTACATACAAAGTGATGGTGTTTACATTATCCGTTACCCATTCATGAAAGTGATCTTGGAGTCATCGTGGCTAGTTCTCTGAAAGCTGCCACCGCACAGTGTTAGCTTTTTATTTTTTGACATCTGCTCAATGTTAGGAACCATTAGGAAAGGGATAGGTAAAATAGAAAATACCATAATGCTACTATAGAAATCCATAGTACACCCACATCTTGAATACTCTGTGCAGCCCCATGTCAAAAAAGGACACATTAACTTGGAAAAGGTGCAGACGAGGGCAACAAAATGATTAGGGATATGGAACAGTTCCATGCAAGGAGATATTAGAGTTTACTGGGACTGTTTAGCTTAGGAAATAGATGACTAAAGGGGTAATATGCAGAGGTCTATAAAATCATGAATAGTATGGAGAAAGTGAATAGGGAAGTGCTATTTTATCCCTTCATATAACACAGACTCAGGGTCACCCATTGAAAGGAATAGGCAGCAGGTTTAAAAACAAGCATAAGGATGTACACCTTCACATAATACAGCCTGTGAAACCCATTGCCATGGAATGTTGTGTAGGCCAAAAGTACAACTGGGCCCAAAAATAAATTAGATAAGTTCATGGAGAATAGGTCCATCAATGGTTATTAGCCAAGATGGTCATCAATGCAACCCCATGCTCCAGGCATCCCTGAACCTCCAACTGTGAGAAGCTGGGAATGAGCAACCGGGGATGGATCACTCTAAATTGCCCTGTTCTATTCATTCCCTCTGAAGCACCTGGCACTGGCCACTGTCAGAGACTGGATACTGGGCTAGATCTGTGGTTCTCAACTTTTGTCCTGGTGACCCCTTCCACATAGCAAGCCTTTGAGTACATCCCCCCTTATACATGAAAAACATTTTTTTATATATTTAACACCATTATAAATGCTGTAGGCAAAGTAGGGTTTGGGGTGGAGGCTGACAGCTCGTGACCCCCCATGTAATAACCTCATGACTCTTTCAGGGTTCCCAACCCCCAATTTGAGAATCCCTGAACTAGATGAACCATTGGTATGGGTATTCTGATGTAGTTAATGGAAATACTCACACAAGTAAATTAATTTCAGCAGGACAAAGAATTGTAGAAGTGATTCAAACTCCAATGATGCTAGCGGAACGACTCCCATTGATTTCAATGAGCTCTGAATGACAGATTTGTTTATAACACCAATTTTAGTTATGTGATCTCAATGTTTTGTTCTTTCAAAATAGGTACTGTAGGAAAGGCTGCAGGGTCTTGCACATTATTTTACTTTTTCTTGTTTCTCCTCACATCAGTTCTTTTCAAAGATTTCAAAGTCACTGTTTACTTTGCTCATCCAGTTGAGCTTGGTGGCTGGTGGCATGAAAGGAAGCAGTATGTCCTTTCAGAAAACAACGAAATACTGTTCCTAGAAGTGCTATGTCAGCATAGGCTGCAGCCCAGTAAAGAATCAGAAAGCTGGTTATATTCAAGTCAGAGCATTTTCAGAAAAACCCTTTTGGCTGCACTGCTAACCTCAGATTTAATTTTGTAAACTTTATTCTATATGCAGTCCCACTCTATCCTTTCTAATGGGAAAATAAACAAACATAAGTCAAACTTGAACTAAATGCCTCTTTTATTATTCTCTACTGTAATATCTGGAAAAAGGTAAACAAAGGATCCCACAAGGTTATTCAAAACTTCTTTATAGGTCATGGATTGGTTTTCAGTTTTTAAAATATTTTCTTTTGTACAGGTACAGTATGTAAAACTGATTTACTCTATAGTATATCGGTGCTATCAAAAATAGCCTTTTTCATTTTCTTATGCATGAAGGTTTTTTATTGAAACAAATAGAATATTAAAAAGCTTATTTTGCAGAGCATAGTTCCAGTGTCATATACTTCCAACATCAGACTGAATAATACAAATTAAGAGAAAGTGCAAGTGTTTAATGCAAATTTAAGTTTCTTTTAATAGAATAGTATTCACTTGGCCTTTGGGCCAACTTTCCAAAGGAGTTTTCTCAACGCCTATTATTGTGAGTTAAATTTTGAGTTTTTCAAAGTGCACTCATTATGCCTGTCTCTGGGAAGCTGTATAGTTGGTGAAATCCTGACCCGACTGAAGTCACCGGCAAAACTCCCATTGACATGAATGGGGCCAGGATTTTACCAATTAATGTCTTATAAGCCACTATAATATTAAATCAAATTTAAACAATGCTAAAACTCTACCAAAAATCCCAGTCAACAAATGCCCAAAGCCCTCTATTTCCTAGAGGCCTGGAAAAACAGATGGGCTTTGCACTGTGCCCTGAAAGCCATTGAATTCACTGGCAGAACTCCCAGTTAATTCCCCCATCACTGGGGAAAAGTAGCAATATTTCATGCAACAACAGTATCTTCAGCATGAGTGCTTAAATAGCTGATTTTAAAGGCAAAGAATAAAATAGTTTCAGAGGCTGTTCAAGAAGTATGCCCGTTGTTTTTTCAATTCTCCATATAATTAACTTGTAGTTTGGTGCTACAGCCAACTTGACCTTCAAGCATTCAAAGTGGTGTTAAATTAGAAAGCAATTCTTTGAGAAAACAGAAAGCATGACAGCCTGAATAGCCTGAATTTGAAAACCTAATTTGATCAGATACAGATTTGAGTATTGAGACCGCTGAGCTACTGAAATTTTAGACTCCCTGCTCAGGAGCACCGCCAGCTTTTCTGCCGCCCTAGGCAGCGGAAGGTCCCGCCCCGAAATGCCGCCCCCCACAGAGGCGGCGGAAGGTCCCGCCACCGAAATACCGCCACGGTCGCCACCCCCCAAATTGTAGCGCCCTAACGATCGCCTAGGTCACCTAATGGGTTGCGCCAGCCCTGTCCCTGCTACTGGACGAAATCTTGGAGGATCAGCCACTGTATTTCCTATTGCATTTATAACAGTGATTGTCCATTCAAGAAGTCTTCTCTCATGCACATTTTTTAAGTGCTAAAGGGAAACATTTAACAGAGTGTGTCATCAATAAAGCATAGCAACATAAAATTAGCTTGAGGCCCCCCAGAAATCAATTCATATGACCAAATCCTACCTGTATTACATGGGTGCATTGGAGAATGGCAAAGTTCCATGGAGGCATTTCCCTTTAGTGCACCCAAATAAAACAGTGACAGGCAAATTTCCTGTGAATTCTGCAGTGCTCAGGAAATTAGAACTAAGGAAGCTCATCTTCTGTGCCTGCAAAGGTAATAATTCTGCTGCCAGAAAACATGGCTACCCCACTCCCAGGATCTGTTTTTCCATGTACAGCACAATTGCCAGGGGCACACAGTCTTGCTGTGAGATAAACTGTTGTACCAGAAGCAGCTCCTGGATCACCCCTTGACTCCAACCCTACACCCCGAAGCATGGCACTGTGCTAAGCAGATAATTTTACCCACAACTGCCGGGCCTGCTTTCCCTGGAGCTCAGGAACTGCTCCCTCTAAGTATAAGTAACTCTTAAAGGGGCAGAAAGGTACCTCCAACAAGGTACAGTAACTATAGTCCTCAGTTAAGTTATTTTTCCACCTTCAGGGAAGTCAGAGTCTGACTTTTAGCTGAAGTTTTGAGTCAGCTCTTATAACCGAACAGCAGACACCACTTTAATGTGGTCAATTTAATGTGACCTCTCTTCCCATTCCACACACACACAAAAGGCTACTATGTCTACTTCAAGTAGAAGTATGATGTGAAACAATTGCCACAGAAACAGCAATACATAATCACACCATCAACAAGTTAAAATGACTACTTTGAAATATTTGGATTCATTTGTCCATTTAATGAATATGCATTATTTCAAGACAAAATTGGATTTCTTTGTGACTTCAAAAGCATAACAATAATCTAAAGGACAAGACAAATAGAAAAATGTGTACAGGCATCATTGAAATGCAACAGCACTGTGACATTTCTAGTCAACATCATCTTTGTTCATCATTTTGATCTCTGTCGAGTGCCTGGGATGCACACCAGTTCTGTGCAGGAAAGACTGTTCTGACTATAGACACAGTTGATTTTGCAGCAACCCCTACTGGTACAGGCACAAATAAGGTCGTGTAAAAGCTTAGGTGCAGTTAGGCCCTTGAAGATAGGAAGTTATCATCTACATTTTTCAAACCACATTGCAATGGTAATTCAATATCTGGTTTACCTATCTGAAAAGACATCCAAATCTTTGTTTGCCAAGATGTTTTTCTGACCTGCTCTTCAAAACGGTCCTCAAATAGTGGGAGTTTGGCAAGTGATTTGTCCTTTTTGACACAAAGATTGAGGTGCAAGCAATTCAGATTTCCTTTTCTTTTTTGCTCTGGTCATACAGCATCTCTCATTCCTTTCATTGAAGGATCTCAAAGCACTGTATAAATACATTCACTAAATTCTTATCAAACCTATTAATTATATAATTATTTGTATTTAATAGCTGGCGAACCTGAAGAACAGATCCACTAAATACCTTGTTTAAATGAAACTATGAGTAAATTGCATAGTTGGAAATAGAACTCCAGAGTCCAGATTAACTATTCTCTCTACCTTTTGGAAAAGACCAAACAATACTTTGGAGGAACTCCGTAAAGAACTTGTAAATCAATGTCATTAAAGAAAATACTTTCCCAGTGAACTTTTTAATTAATGATGGGACAACAAAATACATGCTTGGCTTGAAAGAAAGTTTATATTATCTCCTTTTCAGGTCCTGAACTCTTTATCCAATATGTAGATATTCCCATTGATTCATTAATTCTATGGAACTGCATGTTGTTTGGCACTCATTTTACTAATTCTGAATTAGAGTATGTTACAAGGGTTAAAAACTCTTAAAAAAATGTATCCTAAAAAAACAAAAAGCCTATGAGATAAGGCTGTGCACAACTGCATTTGATGTATTACATCTCAGTGGTATCTGACAACCCTTACTCCCTGGTGATGCAATTCTTTTCTAATAATTTAGTCTCAGTCTATTAAAAGACAGTTACAGATAATGCATCCAGGCAAGTGGTGAAGGATGTCCAGAACAGTATTTGTAGAAATGTTATCAAAACACAATTCTCAAAAAAAAGTAGTGTGTTATTGATCTTTTAATCATTTCAGACAGACTGTTATATAGGTTTTTTAGAGAATTGAACATAACTGGAAGATGGAAATGGATTTCCCCTTTCCTACTTCATATGTCATAATAGATTATTGTATTTGTTCACAGCCAGGAAGAGACCATAGCCAGCCATTCAGAGGTTATCTTTGCTTATTATAGCTAAAGACCTAATGTGTTATTGATTTTTTTTTACAGTATTTAATGTATTATTACAGTTGATGGTACCTGGTGTCATTTTATAGTGCTCTCGACGCACCATTACTTCAGCATTGTTAATGCAAAACCAAGGATGCTATTTATAGTTTATAGAATTGTGTTTTGTGTGGCTATAATGTACCAGGCTCTACATTATATGAGTGTATTATAAAGCTATAGTGTAGAATATGGTTTCATAAGTGCTTTTCAAATTAAGGCCCTGATTCAGGAAGACATCTTGAGACAAGAAGGGTGCTTAATCATGCGCTTAACTTCAAACATGTGGGACTAGGGTTTCATAGGTCAGGAGGGCTGGACTGAAAGTTCAAAGGTTCCTAGGCAATTCCTGTTCTCTTCCTTTTTAATTTTAAGTGTTGACTATAGTAGCTGAAATATGCTAATGTGGTTAAAAAAGCTTAACATTTCCCTAGAGGCTTTACTGTATTTTTAAGAAATCATACAATTTTTGTAGTAGTGCTGTGTTTTGTTGCTCAGTGTAGTTAAAGATTTTGATTTCAAAAGCATTTCTCAATTATTCCTAAAACAATTAACAGTGTGTGATTTAAAAAGAAAAACTAAATTCACTCCATTTAATAAAATAAAACAGAAGTTTCCTACATCTGTGGCAGCAGTAACAATGGCAAATATGACATTCATATGTGCATCACTGTAGTGATATTGTGCCACTAATGATATTTAATACTCTGCTCGGCATGCCAGACATTCATGGAACACCCACAAAAAATATCCATGGAATTTATGCATTCATAGTAAGGTTTTTCTAACACTCCCCTGATGCATTCTGTTTACACTAGTTACAGGGAACTGGCTACATGCATTTACTAAGGCTATATAGAAGTCATATTAAATCTTAGCTCAGAAAAGAATTGCTTTAGAAATATTCATGTTTACTGTTACAATGCTCTTGCACCTGCTAAGTTTGTGGCTGGACCATATAGAAGATAAGAACCTGCTACTTAGAAGACAACAGTAGAGCTGGGTTAAAATGTGAGAAATGGGAAATTTGGAAAACATTTTTGTTCCATTCATTTCAAAACTCATTTTTTCCAAAGCTTTCTGCAAAAATTACATTTTGCTTGGATAGCAGTAATTATTTTATTTTTTAAAATTACAATTTCAAAATTGAAATTTCATAATTGCACATTTTTTGATTTTGGAAACACCTTACAATATCAACAGGGTAACCAATCAAAATTGGCAAATCAATCAAATACGCAAGCTTCAAATTGGCAAACTAGAAGAAAAGGGATCCATCTGGTCTATTGCCTGCCTCCCAGTCTGCCTAGCCCACTGTCTAGCTCAGTGCCCCAGTCCAGAAGTCCACCTGGTCCCACCTCTCTGTTCCTCAGAGACCATACAAAAAACAACACAAGTTACAAAGCAGGTCAAAGAATAATTAACAGGCTATTTTTACCATCATGTTCCCATTAAAAAAAATATTTAACAAAAATTCAATGAAAACAAAAAAAAGCATCCTCAGAATTTCAGTTTTTGTAAAACATCTTTGATATAAAAAAAATCAGTTTTCAAAAATCATTCTCAATACTAAAACTTTGGTTTAAAGTTTAAAAACATATGCTTTTTTTTTTTAAAACCATACCCACATAATTTTTACAGAAATTTTTTTGATATGTGGTTTTCAAGTCAAAACTGGACAGATTCAACCAGTTATTATTCAATACCTCGAGATCAGCCTGTCAGTCCAATTTTATTTAAAAGCAGCAGTTAATATGCTCTTTTACCCTCAGAACTTTGAAATGTATGAAGCTAAAGAAATAAAAAGTGGACTGATGTTCCCCCATAAAAATAAAAGAAAATAATTAACTGGGGGAAGGGGTGAGAAATCAGCATCTGATTAATACCGCAGAAGTTACTGAGTAATGAAAATTCATCTAAACTGCAACAAAGTTTTCCCACTACAACTATAATTTCAGAAGATTTTTAATTTCATAAGGAAATGAGCACAGATTAGAAATTCATGTATCACTGATTATTATAATAGGAACCCTAAATGATATAGTATTTCTTCTGCATTTCTCAATGGCTGAGCCAATTTAAGTCATCAAGAGGGTGCATGACTCATCAGTATACACTTTCACTTAGTCACAAAGAGATACTTAAGTATGAATTCAAGATACTAGATTTAGACCCTCTTTTTAAAATCCGTTTTTAGTGTGCTAGTTTTAATCCCTAACTCACTCTATTTCCCCTAAGTGTTATTTGAGTTCCATGCATTAGGATATGAAGCAACAGGATGAAGTAAAGATGGAAATAAGCTAGTTAAAGGAAAGAATTTAGATTTAGTTTTGAACTTCATTCTGTGGCTGTCATAGTGTTAATATACTATTGATTTTTTTCTGTAAATATGAAAGAATGAATATCCACTTTCTCAAAGAAAAAAATATTGTCAACTAATTTACAGAGAAACTAAGTTAGGTTTATTAACTTTTCAAAGGACTAATGTGCATTTTTAGATGAAAACTAATAAAATGAAAAACTGAAAGAGGATCATCTAAATTGGGAAATAACCCCTCTCTAGAAAAGCTGGAAATGAAATGAGAATTATTGTAGAGCAACATCAAAATATTGCATGATGATTGATAAAGATGACATTTACAAGGTTTGGAATGGCGAAGTGGTGAAGTTTACAGGAAATTAATCTAATATTGTAGACATACCATTTTTCTCACAAGCTGAATCATAATTCAACTGTCTTCACCTGACAAGGTCAAAATTTACCACAGTGTACATTAAATGACTATAAACTGAAAAGTTTATCACATCTTAAATCAGTTTGAGTAATTTCAGACTTAAAAATCTATTTCTATGGCAACCAGAGGACCTATACCCACTATAATAAAAAACATTCTCCAAAACTTTCAATTAAGCTATAATGGAGAGAGAAAAGCTACTTAATAAGTCTGTTCATAAGTAATTTGAATTATCAGCAAGCAATTTTGCATACAGTTTTCTAGGAATGATAACACAAAATGCAGCCAGCTGTTTTTTTCAGCATATCAGTTTCATTACAGACTCAAGTGTTACTCTGATTAAGGCTAACATGATGTGATCAATTTCATAACTTGCAGCTGCTCTTGTAGTGAGTAGTTTTTAAAAAAAAGTGTATATGCTGTGAATTTAGTTGCAGCTAGGGTTTAAAATATGCATGTCTCATTAGGGATTGTTTTAAAAGCACAGGGGCAAACATTCACAAACTCAAGACAAATATTGCTTTATATCCCTATAATATATCCCATTAGGTCCTGATTCTAAAACCACCATATTGACAGATAAATAGGAACTGATCAAAAAATTAAAAATTAATGGTAGCTTAGGTGGTAAGTACAATGGTAGGTACAAGTGATCATGACTTGATCACATGTATAAATGTGCAAACAGAATGAAATCAGTAATATATGTACCTGGTTCTTTAATAGGGACAGTTTCACAAAGGTGAAAACAATTATGAGCCAAATCAGCTGGAGGAAGAATTTAATCAGAAAAATGTCAATGGCAAAAAAGGCACAATCGAGGAAGAAGGCTGTACTGATTAAAAACTGACCTAGCTTAGAGGAAAAATGCAGGCAACTGTAAAGCACACACACACACAAACAAAAAAAGGTGTACATTTGTAACAGTGTGAGTAATTAATCAAAACCATTGGAACAATTTACCAAGGGTCTTTATGGATTCTTCATCATTGATGTTTCTTTTTTAAATCAAGATTGGATGCTTTTCTAAAAGATCTGCTCTAGGAATTATTTTGGGGAAGTTCTCTGACCTGTGTTATACAGGAGGTCAGACTAAATGATCACAATGATCCTTTCTGGCCTTGGAATTTGTACATCACTGAATGGTCTTTGGATGTGTCCACTAAGCCTTGATTCAGCAAGATACCAAAAACACGTGTTACTAAGCACTGGAACTACTCAGTGGAGTAGTCACATGCTTAATGGAACTAGGCCAGTTTGCTCAGCTCTTTGCAAGACTGAATACTTCAAGCAAAATGGTCTTTTATTATGAACAGCATTCAACTTATTGTGATTCCTAGGTAACTGTAGCATATGTAAGACTTTGATTCATAAGCTACAAAAAAGAATCAATACAAGATCAACCACTGTGGCCCCAATTCAGCAAAACACTTAATGTGCTTCAGAATATTCTCAATGATTTGTGTTTTAAATAGCTTTCTTCATTGTGAAAAGGGACCTGGGCGGTTCCGGTCAGCACAGCTCACCGGGCCACTAAAAGTCCAGCTGGCCACAGCATCAGCGGAGCAGGCAGGCTCCATGCCCAGCTCTGCACAGCTCCTGGAAAGCTGACAGCATGTCCCTCTGGCTCCCCTCGTCCCCAGCCCCACCCCAGAGCCTGCAGTCCCAGCCGGAGCCCTCACCCCTCCTAACCCTAACCCCCTGCCCCATCCCGGATCCACCTCCCGCATCCTGAACCCATCCCAGAGCCCGCACCCCAAGCCCAGGGCCCATACTCCCTCCTACACCTCAACCCTTACCCCAGTCCAGAGTCTCCTCCCAAACTTCAAACCCCATGGCCCCACCCCCCAGCACAGACTCCCCTCCTGCACCCAAAATCCCTCATCCCCAGCCCCACGCCAGAGCCCGCACTCCCAGCTAGAGCCTTCATTCCCTCCCGCCCATACCTCCTGCCCCAGCACGGTGAAAATGAGCAAGTGAGTAAGAACAGGAGTACTTGTGGCACCTTAGAGACTAACAAATTTATTAGAGCATAAGCTTTCGTGGACCACAGACCACTTCTTCGGATGCATATAGAGTGGAATAAATATTGAGGAGATATATAGACACACATACAGAGAGCATAAACAGGTGGGAGTTGTCTTACCAACTCTGAGAGGCCAATTAAGTAAGAGAGAAAAAAAAAAAACTTTTGAAGTGATAATCAAGATAGCCCAGTACAGACAGTTTGATAAGAAGTGTGAGAATACTTACAAGGGGAGATAGATTCAATGTTTGTAATGGCTCAGCCATTCCCAGTCCTTATTCAATCCTGAGTTGATTGTGTCTAGTTTGCATATCAATTCCAGCTCAGCAGTCTCTCGTTGGAGTCTGTTTTTGAAGTTTTTCTGTTGTAATATAGCCACCCGCAGGTCTGTCATTGAATGGCCAGACAGGTTAAAGTGTTCTCCCACTGGTTTTTGAGTATTATGATTCCTGATGTCAGATTTGTGTCCATTAATTCTTTTGCGTACATGGCAGAGGGGCATTGCTGGCACATGATAGCATATATCACATTGGTAGATATGCAGATGAACGAGCCCCTGATGGTATGGCTGATGTGATTAGGTCCTATGATGATGTCACTTGTCATATGTGGACAGAGTTGGCATCGGGCTTTGTTACAAGGATAGGTTCCTGGGTCAGTGGTTTTGTTCAGTGATGTGTGGTTGCGGGTGAGTATTTGCTTTAGGTTGGGGGGTTGTCTGTAAGCGAGGACAGGTCTGTCTCCCAAGATCTGTGAGAGTGAGGGATCATCTTTCAGGATAGGTTGTAGATCTCTGATGATGGACTGGAGAGGTTTTAGTTGGGGGCTGAAGGTGACAGCTAGTGGTGTTCTGTTATTTTCTTTGTTGGGCCTGTTTTGTAGGAGGTGACTTCTGGGTACTCGTCTGGCTCTGTTAATCTGTTTTTTCACTTCAGCAGGTGGGTATTGTAGTTTTAAGAATGCTTGATAGAGATCTTGTAGGTGCTTGTCTCTATCTGAGGGATTGGAGCAAATGCGGTTATATCTTAGAGCTTGGTTGTAGACAATGGATCGTGTGGTATGTGCTGGATGGAAGCTGGAGGCATGTAGGTAAGTGTAGCGGTCAGTAGGTTTCCGGTACAGGGTGGTATTTATGTGACCATCGCTTATTAGCACAGTAGTGTCCAGGAAATGGACCACTTGTGTGGATTGATCTAGGCTGAGGTTGATGGTGGGATGGAAATTATTGAAATCATGGTGAAATTCCTCAAGGGCTTCTTTTCCATGGGTCCAGATGATGAAGATCTCATCAATGTAGCGCAAGTAGAGTAGGAGTGTTAGGGGACGAGAGCTAAGGAAGCGTTGTTCTAAGTCAGCCATAAAAATGTTGGCATATTGTGGGGCCATGCAGGTACCCATAGCAGTGCCGCTGACTTGAAGGTATATATTGTCCCCAAATGTGAAATAGTTGTGGGTGAGGACAAAATCACAAAGTTCAGCCACCAGGTTAGCTGTGACATTATCGGGGATACTTTTCCTGATAGTTTGTAGTCCATCTTTGTGTGGAATATTGGTGTAGAGGGCTTCTACGTCCATAGTGGCCAGGATGGTGTTTTCTGGAAGATCACTGATGGATTGTAGTTTCCTCAGGAAGTCAGTGGTGTCTCGAAGATAGCTGGGAGTGCTGGTAGCGTAGGGTCTGAGGAGAGAGTCCACATAACCAGACAAGCCTGATGTTAGGGTGCCAATGCCTGAGATGATGGGGCATCCAGGATTTCCAGGTTTATGGATCTTGGGTAGCAAATAGAATACCCCTGGTCGGGGTTCTAGGCATGTGTCTGTACAGATTTGTTCCTGTGCTTTGTCAGGGAGTTTTTTTAGCAGATGGTGTAGTTTCTTTAGGTAATCCTCAGTGGGATCAGAGGATAATGGCCTGTAGAATGTGGTGTTAGAGAGCTGTCTAGCAGCCTCTTGGTCATATTCCAATTTATTCATGATGACGACAGCACCTCCTTCATCAGCCTTTTTGATTATGATGTCAGGGTTGTTTCTGAGGCTGTAGATGGTGTTGTGTTCAGCATGGCTGAGGATATGGGGCAAGTGATGTTGCTTTTCCACAATTTCAGCCTTTGCACGTTGACGGAAGCAATCTATGTAGAAATCCAGTCTGTTGTTTCGACCGTCCGGAGGAGTCCACGCAGAATCCTTTTTTTTGTAGTGCTGGTAGGGGGGATTCTGTGGGTTAGTATGCTGTTCAGAGATATGTTGGAAATATTCTTTGAGTCGGAGACGTCGAAAGTAGGATTCTAGGTCACCGCAGAACTGTATCATATTCATGGGTCTGGAGGGACAAAAGGAGAGGCCTCGAGATAGGACAGACTCTTCTGCTGGGCTAAGAGTATAGCTGGAAAGATTAACAATATTGCTGGGTGGGTTAAGGGAGGCTTACTGTTGTGGCTGCTTGTGGCATGTAGCAGTTTAGATAGTTTAGTGTCCTTTTTCCTTTGTAGAGAGGCAAAGTTTGTCTTGTAAATGGCTTGTCTAGTTTTTGTAAAGTCTATCCATGAGGAAGTTTGTGTGGAAGGTTGGTTTCTTATGAGAGTATCCAGTTTTGAGAGCTCATTCTTAATCTTTCCCTGTTTGCTGTATAGGATGCTGATCAGGTGGTTTCGCAGTTTCTTTGAGAGTGTGTGACACAGTCTCTCAGCATAGTCTGTGTGATATGTAGATTGTAATGGATTTTTTACCTTTAGTCCTTTTGGTATGATGTCCATCTGCTTGCATTTGGAAAGGAAGATGATGTCTGTCTGTATCTGTATGAGTTTTTTCATGAGGTTGATGGATTTCCACTCCATACAGCTAAATGCAGTGCCTTGCATAATGACAGGTTTCAGAGTAGCAGCCGTGTTAGTCTGTATCCGCAAAAAGAACAGGAGTACTTGTGGCACCTTAGAGACTAACAAATTTATTAGAGCATAAGCTTTCATGGACTACAGCCCACTTCTTCGGATGCATACAGAGTGGAATAAATATTGAGGAGATATATATAAGGGAAGGGGGAATGGAGCGAGCGGGAGTGGGCCTCAGGGTGTTCAGTTTCTGCAATTAGAAAGTTGACAACCCTACTAACCATGTGAAAAAACCTTCAGAATTTTAGCGAAAATTTTAGCTATATCATTTTTGGGAGGTTATACCACAGTGTTCAGTAGAGATTTGTATCCATGCTATAGAATTCTATAAGATTGTTCTAAAGTCCATAGGGAAAACAGAACCTTCCCTATTTATTGCTATAGGTTTTTATAGAGTAATTCTTATGGTACCTTATTAAATGGGCATAAAAGCCAATGTTTCATCCTTATTAAATGCTATAGGACTTCTCCATTATATAGGCAGGTAGGTTGAGTTATAAGATAGATAGACGCCTCTTGCAATTTTGAATGTAATTAATAGATTTAATGCCAGAAGGACCATTATAATAATTTCATCTCACCTCCTGTATAACAGAGGCCATATAATTTTACTCAGAAATTCCTGTATTGAGCCAATCACCAGAAGTTTGATCACATGCATCACCAGCTGAGTATACTCCATCATTTGAAGAAATGCATTGAAATACCCAAACTCCATGTCCATACAAGACAGTGGCATATGACATTTGTAATCTCTTGATAATCAAGTGATAGCATTATTATTTGTATAAGACCCCAGTTCCTCAACATTATAGGACAAAATTGTATTATCTTCGTTTATTGTCCTAACTTAGAACCAGGCCTAGGTCACTGTAATCTGTCCTGTGTGGGACATATGATGTAGTTTTGACACCAGTCCTAAATTTCACAAGATGGTTGTGACACAGAATGACACACTTATCTGTGTCACTGTGATAGATATATGTCACGGTTCTGGGAAACTGCACTTGTTTTCCTTCTCTGTGATCCAGCAAGAGCCACCACTTTTAGGCTCCCAGCTCCTCAGCCATCAGCTATCGTGGGCAGACTCATCCCTTTCTCCTTCCTGACCAGATTTTTCCAGCCTGCACACAGCTCCCTGCCTACACTGTGAATTCCCCAGCAAGTCAGACTGCCTAAGCAGTACAGCTATACTTTCTCCTCAGAAGCTATAAACAGCATAAGGACCCACCGTTAAAAAGTTACCACACAGCCCTTTCTAAGTGAGGACATTTATTCTTAAGGTTAGAGCATTACAGAGAAGACACACTAAAACAATATAAGAACCTACACACATGCTAATAAGCTTACTAGAGGTCACCCCAACTACAGCAGTTGTTCTGGTAGGATTCAGTCCTTCAGAACCCACACCGGGTTTTTCCGTGGTTAAAAGTCCATAATCCCTTTTGCTCAGAATAAGAACTCCCTGAATCTGAGCATCAATGGGACCCTGGGAACAGGTAATCAGCATAGAAATGTCCCCTCCTCAGGGCAAAGCTTCAAAAGTTGGTGATGTAAGACCTCAGGGGGGGCATATTTGCATACACCTCCTCCCCCACACCCCGGAGATTTCCTGGGAAACTCACCTAACATTGTTTGCCTCATAAGTTCATTCTTGTCTGGCGTGTTGCTTCACATAGTCCTTTGAAACTCAAAACACTTTCCAGTGTTTACACAGGTCATGTCTCCATCTATAAAAAGTTTCATACAATTCCACAATACTACATAAACTTTGCATTTTTAATACAATGGACTTCAAAGCCACTTAAACTTAATTCAATACAGTTTTACAAGGATATTGCTGGAAAGTGCCAGATCTGTCATAGTCATCACTACACGTCACTTTTCTTGTGAGACACGAGAACTTTCCCTAAAGCTAATTACCCTACTAGAACTGCTGCAATGACTTTCAGTGGGACTTAGGCACTTTTGAAAAGCATATGGCCTATCTAGTAATTTAGATACATATCTAGTCCCCTCTTTGAAGCCTGACAGCTTTTGTTGAAGTAGTATTTTTGTGGCTTGTTGTAGCTGTCATTTCAGTAACTCTCTGGTTATTGAAGGCTTTTCTCAAAGAGTCTTGCAGCATCTTCCCAATAACTATGTGTCTGATATTGCAAATACACAATCTTTTCCCCATAGGAGAGGCTTCATTGCACTCAAGTTAGTGAAATTCATAAGTATTTGAAGGATTAAGCCCTATACTTGTTCAATAGGGAGTTTCATTCAAACAGTAAACTTTCCTGCTGCTTGTTGCTTTGTGGCACAAGCAGAATATTTATTACAATGCATGTTTTTGTCTGTAAATAATAGAATGTCTCAAAATAACCCACAAGGTTTTCTTTTCTTTTTTTAATATTCTGAGATAAACACAGCACGTCTCATATATTGAAATAATCTATCACAGCCTATTGTCCGCCTTGTGTATTCGCCTTTATTTGATTACCTTGGTAAATTATTGTTGCCACCTTGCTTATTAGATGTAATTCTTTTTACTAGAAAAACAACCTTCATTTCCTCAAGTAAAATAGTGAAATGGCCATTATGCCAAAGATATCTCTGAATGCCATAATCAAACTGTTTTAGCTTTCTTAATGTTGCCTCAGAAGGAATATGCAATTCTATCCTACGTACTCCAAGTAAGGAATAAATATTAACGTGAGCCCTGACAAGAAACCCTCTCCTGACTGCATTTCAAAATTTAATAAAGGAAAAGTAGGTGGCACAATTTTTTCCTAGGGTTTCAATTTCAACACAGGCATGACAATGAGGCACAAGAGGCTATGTTTTGGTTCCCAAAACTGGGTATGTTGAGAGAGATGAAGCTAAGTGCCTTCAGCTACTCACAAGTATGATTGTAGTCAAACTGCATGCCTTTGATTGGCTTATTGATGTTACAAAGTTGATAGCTATAAAAGACTGAAAGGCATTATATGTAAGATTTCAGTCATTAGTCTGACAATTTGGTTTAGGTCATCCCATTATCACTTCAAAGGCAGTTCATAAAGCGCTCGACCTTTTAAAGACAGGTTAGATGTGACTGTGCTCCAAAAACTGTAGTACATCAAAAACAGCATTGGTTTCAATACATTTAAATTTCAAGTAAAGTTTGATTTTTTTTTTGGATCAGTCTTCCCTTCTTTATTAATCACATGCCCTAAGAACTGTCACTGGGTTTGTCATAGCGTATATTTTTCTCTATTTAATTTGAGTGTGGCAGCCTGAATTGACATCAAAATTGGTTTTAAATTTACATGTAGCCTTCCTCTGACTTCCTACAAGCTGAAATGTTGGCCATATAAACTTCCAGTCTCTCCAGGCCTTACAGAATCACATTCATTTTCTATTGAAAGATTTCTTGTGATGTTGAGATGCTGAATGGGAGGCTAGAAAAGGAATATCTTCCAAATGGTTGTTAGAAAAGAAAGGTTTTGTTTTATTTTCGAAAGCAGTGTACTGTAAGATGAGCTCATTTGAGTAACATGCATTTTAATAGTCAAATGCAAGGTCATGCACCTAGGAACAAAGAAAGTAGATCAGATTGATAGGATGGGTGTGGAAGGAGACTGTATCCTGGAATGCAGTGACACTGAAAAGAACTTGGGGTAATGGAGTTTATGGTTATCTACCAAAAATTATGCCGTAGTTCTTTGTAGAGGACAACAAATCTTTGGAGGTACAAGCAGAATAATATAAAGTAGGAATAGGAAAGTGGTATTATCTTTGTATATGGTGTTAGTGAGACCATTATTGGAGTAGTGTGTCCAGTTCTAATTCTTTAATACCCTTTTTGAAGTCTAGATACTAGAACGGATACAGAAAAGAGCTGCAAGAATGATTGAAGATATGGAATATGTACCTTACGGTGTGAGAGACTTAAGAAGTTCAATTTATTTAGTTTAGGGACTGTAGCGGTGCACGACTCACCGCTGCAGCGCCTCCTGCTGGTCGTCTCAGAGAATTAGCATTTCCAGCCTCTGGAGCGCCCTCTGCATGCCGATGTCCTGCTACCGCTGGCCTCCGTGTCCCTCCCAGAACCCGGTGCCCCTTGTCTTTGGGGTGCTGCCCCCTGGCAATACCCCTGCAGTCTCAGGGTCTCCCCACCCAGGAGAACCCCCAACCCTTTAACTCCACCTTGCCTCAGTCGTGGGCTACTGCCAGTCACCATCTAGCCCCCACTCACTGAGGCAGACTGCAGTGTAAAAGCCACTCATCAAAGGCAAGGCATTGGACCTCCTGCCTCTGCCTACCTGTGGGCTGCCCCCTGCAATCCCAGTACCTAATTGTCCTTCCACTAGGCTGCAGCCTGGGGGGTTTCCAGACCGGAGCTCCCCAGCTCCCTTGGCCTTCCCCCAGCCCTGCTCCATTCTAGGTACCATCTCTCAGCTCCCTGCAGCCAGGTCCCTCCCTCTCAAAGCTAGAGAGAGTCTGTCTCTGGCTTCTGGCCCCAGCTGGGCCTTCATTAAGCCAGCCTCCGCTTTTCCTTCCCTGCCACAGCCCTCTCCCTGGACTGTTTTAAGCCTTTTAAGGCAGGAGTGGGTGACTACCCCGCAACAGGGACTTTATCATGTTCTATATATACTTGCAGGGGAAAGATTTATGATAGAGGGCTATTTAATCTAGCAAGAAAAGGCATAACAAGATCCACTGGTTGGAAGCTGAAGCTAGACAAATTCATGCTAGAAATAAGGAACAAATTTTTAACCTTAAGAGTTAATCATTGGAGCAACTTACTTAGGGGTGTGATGATTTCCCCATCACACGAAGTACTTAAATAAAAGCTGGTTTTCTTTCTAAAAGATATTCTATTGTTTAAACAGAAGTCATGGGCTTCATGCAGAAGTTACTGGGTCTCTAGCCTGTGTTATGCAGGAGTCAAGACTAAATGATCATGATCATCCTTTCTGGAATTTTAATAGACTAGACAATAATCCCTAAATTTGTCAAAGAGTTGCATATGCACTGAGCCATATAACTCTCATTGATTATAATCCTATGCAGCTATCTGAAATTAGAGCAAAAAAAATCTTAATAGAAATAATGAAGATGCCCAACTGTAATCTGTTAAATCGTCAACCTACTACTGGGGTTAGGATGTACCAGAAAAGGTGGGAAGATACAGAAATCTTACTTTAAGAAATAATTGCAAAGTGACTGAGAACCCGTGGCGAACAAGAGGAGAGTCTTTAACTCTAGAGACAGGGGTATTGCCTAGGGAAGGTGAAAGAGTATTTGTGGCACCCCTCCACTGAGGTGAAGGCCGGACTTGCGTTCATTTTTGTTTGGATCTTTGTTTACCCCAGAATGTGAAGTCTTTTAGTTTGGCTGGGGAGCTACATTACTTAAGAACCAAGGGAAAGTACAGTAGACATCCAGACAGGAAGAGGGAAATTGCTGACTCATGGGAAATTTAGTGGTGGCCACAGCTGATGTCAGATTAAGTGATGCCTCCATATAACACCATAATTTTTAATCTGTTCAAAGACAAATACTAAACAGTTATTATATACACTTAGGGTGAAAATCATCTGTCTGAAGAGAGCCAGCACAAGACCTATGCATATTTAAATTCCTTCATAAATCCTCTAAATAGGATTTACCAGTAAGTAGGACTTTGTCCAGGTCCTCTCAATGGAATGAATTTCATCTCTAAGGCCTCATTCTGAGATACATTTCATAAACAACTTCCATTGGCTTAAGAAGTAAGTGTTTATGGAACACATCTGAGGAACAGGCTCTTAGAATCTACTCATAATAATTATGTACTGTACATCTGATTTGAAAAAGAAAATCCAGAAATAATTGACTAGACTACACTATTTTACAGTCCAGACTTTTAGTTTTTGTCCTTCACCCAATTCAAACTTTTGCACTCCCATTTCCCCTAACATATGGTCATAATTACCTCCTCGGACTAAAATATGTAACTGATTAGTAAAATGATTAGAGAGATGCATACTTAATACTTTTCTATTTATATCCAGATAAATCTATTCAGTGACTGTAGAAACTTTTCTGTTTGGCTTTCATTTTGCTTTATGTAATTGTTGTTCATGGATTACAAGTTATAGGTCTTCTGTTCACTTAATGGCTGCATATTACATGAGCATATAAAACCCATAGCTGGAAATAATTTGTTGAATATAATGCATTTTAAAAAAACGAACAAGCAAAGCTGCACACAAAGCACACTCCAAAAAAGAAAGTCACTGAACTATTAGGGCAAATGACATATTTCATCACTAAATTCAAGCTATTCAATATAGGACCTTTGGTCATTTGACCTACTATGCATTCAATGTTTTTCATATAAAGGGTGACATTCACATCTGTGCAAAGTACCAGCACAAGGCCTATTTACTTAAATTCCATATACATGGGCCTTGTTCTGGCCCTGAACATATGGGTGCTTTTCACCAAGGAGCACTGACCAGTGACCCCTAAAACCTGTTAGGAAAAAGTCCAGTCAATATGCTCCATCAACTCAGGTTTCAGTAACAAAGTTACTGTGAAAGCCCTGGGAATTTATTCTAATATGTACTTTAAACATCACGGTGAATAGTCATTTTCTTTTGAGTTAGCGACTATATAACCTTTGTCCCAGACCTAGCTGACCTGTCCCCTCATGGGCATTCACCAGAATGCTATGAGGGATCCAGTTGCTAGATACCATCTCCTTTAAGCCTTTGTAGTCTGAACTGAGTCCATGCACTGCCACTGGCTGAGGTCTACAGGCATATGCTTGGGGTACAGAGCCTCTGTCTAGCACCCTTTCCTGAGAGGTGAGACCTCAAGGTCCAATTTTCCAATTCCTAGAACTACTCCTGAGCCCTAGACTCCTCCATAACTTAAATACATCCTCTCCAAGAACTCTAGTTATGTGGGCACTCTGGGGCCAGTGGCACACAAGTGGTATAACACGCACACTTCACACAAGATTCTAAATCACTATTGTTCTTTACTTAATCGCTCAGTAAATACACAGATCTATACAAAAACAACAAACCCTACATGCATTACCCTGCCTCAGTTTTCTCAGCAGACCAGATGATTCTTTCGACTGCAGTCAGAGTCCTCTGCAGCATCCAGGATCCTTCTCCAGCAGTGCATAGCTGGTCTTCTCAACTGTAGAGCCTCCCTGTCTCTCCATGTTAGCCAGCTCTGACCTTAATTGGTTCTGCAGCTAAACCAGGCCCCCATGCTGTGAAAGCATGCCTGTCTCTTCCCCTCTCCTGCCAAAAACTTCCTGTGTGGCTTTAAGAGTCTTCTAACCCACCCAGTCTCTGTGGTTTTTAAAGGCCAGAATTAGCATATTGGTATCTTTGTTCTGTGTTTGGGGGTTTCCCATTCTCTCCACTTTCCCTTTTCTGTAGCCACATGGAAGGAAGTAGCTTCTCCCAGACACATCCAACTTATTGTCACTCAGGTGTTTCCACCTGAATAAGCAGCCTTTAAGTTCTAATGACTCCTCCATTGTACCTTGTCTGGGAGGGATATGACAACCCTTGTCAGCATGGGTGAAAGGCTCTGCATACACATATATATACAAAAATAAAGCAATTTCATCAAAACAACTTCATAGCATCAACTGGAACTCATGAGTTGTACAGATTCCCCAAATCACTACACCTTATGCAGCATTTTACAACTACTATGGTTGCTATATAACCATTTTGTATGCTCCACTTCAATATTACTCTGTACTACTATTTACTCGTATGTTTCATATTGCAGAGAATAAGATAAGAGTAGCAGAACATGTCACAAAGTGATTGAATTTTGAAGGCCCATCTTCTTTCTCAGACAAATCACCACTTTCCATATTACAAGCCATTATTCCTGTCTGTTGAAATAATTGTTTACCATAACCTCTCTAAAAGTCTGTCATTTTATTCATTTGCATACAATTGGCATAATTAAATAAATCAATATATTTTTTGAAATGCAGGTTAAATAAAATTATATTTTATACAGTTTACAAATAATTTAAATCAAGCAGAGCAATTAAATGCTTACCTACAAGTATTTGTGCAGGCCTCAGTTCAGTTTTTGCAGCCAGATCTTACAGGGAGGGAAGGGGGTTGAGGCACTCCATGCCAGCACCAGTCACTACAGGCATTCTTGGAGACTTAGGCCTTGTCTACACTAGAAAGGATTTGCCAGTATAACTATAATGGCAATCCCTCCTGGTGGAGTGACAGCTTATATCAGATTCTTTTGCCAGTCTAGCTTATGCCAGTTCCCCGAACAAAATAAGCTTTAACAAAAAACACATTTTTACTGATACAGCTGTAACTACACCAAGGCTTTTGGCAGCATAATTATGTTAGCTAGAGGTGTGATTTTTTTTTCACACTCTTAACTGACATAGCTATGACAGCAAACCTTTTAAGTGTAGAGCAGGCCGACTATGCCCCTGGGAGAGTTGTGACAGTGTACATCAAACCAGGAATTGTGATGTGTGCTCTCCTTCCCTGCACTGGCTCTAATTTGTTGGCCAGTGTATAAAGGAGATGGGCCATGGCTCTTCCCCTGCATCATCATGCCTTACCACCTAGCATCACTCTTAGTGCTAGACATCCCAGTCACCTACATGCCATGACTACAATGAGATTATGGTTTATACCTATGCAGGTACACATAATGTTTGTGCCTTATCACCTTTACTCATCCCCATAATCAAACCTAGTCAATAGATTGATAGATTTTAAGGCCAGAAGGGACCATTATGATCATCTAGGTCCTCCATAATACAAGCCACACATTTTCATCCAGTTATCCCTAAATTAAACCCAATAACTTGTGTTTGGCAACAATATCTCTTCCAGAAAGTCATCCACAGTTTGATTTAAAGACATCTAGAGGTGGAGAATCCACCACTTCCCTTGATAGCTTGTTCCAGTGGTTAATCACTTTCACTATTAAAAATTGTACATTATTTCTAATATGAATTTGTCTTGTTTTAACATTGAGCCATTGGTTCTTGCCGTGCCTTCCTCTGATAGATTAGATTAAATCTTATGTTGTGGAAAAAATATGAAAACAGATGTGTGATTTCAACTGATCAATTTTCCAAGTCATTTTACTCATTCCTACACTTCACAGAAAGTTTATTCCCTTAGGTTTGTGCCTTTATCTCAGTTTAATTTAAAAGGCATGCATGGGATCATTCTCCAGTATGTGTTTGATTTGCTGCATAGAAATACAGTGTTTGACTATTCATTGCTGAAGACAATACTTCAGATTTTTAGAATATTTTTTTATTTTAAGATAACCACAGATGATATTTTTCTTCCTTCTGTACTTAGCCCCAAATCCTGTCTCTAATACATAGGCTAAGGTGACAGGCTGGGCATTAGAAGTGAGGAACTCAGATGGGAAGGTAGCCAGGCTGTGCTGAAGATGCAGATCTGCTCCACAGCTTCTACTCTAGCCTCAGGGTTGAAGCAGCATCTGCAAGGTCAGGCTTTGTGGACCTCATTGGCCATGAGCCACATGGGCCCTTCTGCACCCTCTGTCCTCCTTTTGGAGTGGTGGCAGGACTCAGAGCGAGCTGAGTCCTGGAAGGAGGGAGGCTGAAGAGTGTGTACCCTGAGTTACAGGTTACACAGGAGGAGCCTAGTAACCCCCAGCCTGGCACCAGTTAAATGCCTGGTATGGGAGACTATGGGTGATGGGCAGGAAGTGCCAATCCCTGAGTTTAAATTTAATAAAAGTTGCAGTCTGTCACTTAAAATCCATCCATGTGTCTGTCCTCATTTCACTGTTGTGTCTGCATCAATATATTCATATACATTCCTTTGACTAAAAGTTGTGCATTCACAACCTTTTTCATATATTTTCTCTGAACGTCTCTCCAAACAATTTTTTTCTTTGCAGAAATGATCATGGAAGGTGAAAGTTTCGCCAACACTTCTGTGAATGAATTTTTACATGTTCACATGTACATTTGAAAATATCTTTGAAACTGTCATAAACAGGAGGGGAAAGATCAATCATGGAGCAAAAGCAATACCATGTGACTTAGGTAACCAATCACACACTGAAAGAACAAATAGTTGTAAACAAAATCAGTGTGAAAACAACTAACCCATAGACTGATATATTTGTATGATGTGCTCATTGGATAATTGATATAACTGTTTATTATTTGAAATGAAATCTGTTTGTGGATCAAGTATGAACAGAAATCATGGCAAAATTAGAAAGTTTTATTGACGACTAATAGTCCTTCCATATCAAAATATGGGAAACAGTTTTTTTCAGGATAACTGGATTAATCATGAGTAGAGCTGTGTAGATAACAGATTTTTTTGGTTGATTGGCAACTAAATAAAAGAAAGAAAATGACACACTCATTTTTGGCTCATGCTGAATAAGTCAAAAATGAAATTTTGAAAAGTTTTCAGCAAATCGAAAAGTAAAAAAAAAAATTGGATTGAACAAAAAGTGTTTCATTCGACCCAAAATGAAATATTTCATGTGATTTAAGCTTTTTTCCTCTAGTTTTTAAAAATAAAATTACATGCAATTTCAAAAAACAAAGTCATTGCAAATCAAAAAGTCAAAATATTTCATTTTGACAACATGGATACAAAACATTGACTTTCAGATTTGTGTTTGTTCATCTGAAGCCATTTGCCAAAATCAACATGTACATATAAAATATTTTGGTCAATCCAAAGCTCCATGTTTTTCAGAAAAAAGTTGCATTCAAAAAAATTCACGGATCACTCATCTGTGATAAATCACAGGAGGGTAAAATAGCACCCCAATGGGGTCATATTTTCCCTTCCCTGGCACCTCCAAGACTTAGAACCATGCATGTGAGAACTCCCTCTGGGGGTCCTAAGACCCATGTGTCACCGTCTCTCCTTTTTTCCTAAAAGCTATCTGTCTTTTAGGAAAAAAGTGCAGGGAGGAGCCAGCCAAAGTGTGAAGCTTGCAGAGCAGCTTCGGAGGCAGCTAAAGCAAGGACTGGTGTACACTGATGTCAGAGTATTTTCTACAGTTTTGACTGGATTTTCTCTATCCAGTGCTTACTGGCTCCTCGCTCCAACCCCCTTTGCCAAATTGCTCACAGCCCCTTCAGCTTCTGCCCTCCTCATTTCAGATAAACCTGAAACAAAAGATTTTTCAGCAAAAGAAAGGTCAAAAAGGGGTTTTGGAGCTAATGAAGCATTCAATTTCATTTTTGTTTTTAAATCTTTTTTAAAAATAAACTAAAATTGAAGACAAAATGTCGTTTTGAACAGAAAAGTCCAGATGTTTCATTTTGAAAGTGTCAAAACATTTAGGTTTTTTCAGAATTTGATGTTTTTAAACCAGACAATTCAGTGAATTCCACACAAATTTTCAAAATACTTCAGTCTATCCAAATCTGCATTTTTCAATGGAAAAATATTTTCCCTGGAAAACTTCATCCAGCTCTAAACAAGCAAAGGCATAAGTGAATTTTGTGGGTCATTCCAAATTAGTACTGATGAAACCTTTATTTCTATCACACCATCATCCATTCTGGGTAAGCCAAATATTTTACAGAAACACTACATACAAATAGAGAGTTTTAAAATATACTATAATCAATCCTTCCCATATTGCTCAATATTTAAAGCCTGGCTCCAAGACTATCATAAATCCCCCTATACAGGCTCAGGAGAAATACAAGTGATAATTAATTCATTTTAGTGACCTCTACAATTAATCTAAAATAGTTGTCCATAGGTCATAATGCAGTGAGTTTATAGTCCAATATCTTGTGACCTCTCATGGCTGGTAGCCTTTTGGCAGAGAGGGATTCCCATTTATTTAAATAACAAAAAAGATGTCTATTCAAGGCTTTAGGTGCCCTAATATGTAATTAATAGTACAACAAAATCCCAGCTGCAATTAAAACAATCATTTAGACAGGAACTCGGCTACCTACAAAGACCTCCTTTCCACCCCTTCATTGTTCTAGGAAAGCATATCCTCAAGTCTCCCCCAAATCCCTTAAAAATATAAACTTTTCCAGTAGCCTAGGAGTGAATATTGTTCATAATATGACTCAGCACATGCCTAATCCTGAAAGGAAATTGGCTATTTAGAGTACAGAAGAAAAATCTTTTTTTTTTTAATCTGACCAGTGAACTAGAATGTTAGAAGTAGATTAGTGTGCATTTTACAGATGAGGTTGTAATAGGGCCAAGCATTTACTATATGGTTCTGCATTTTTTATTTTATTTTATTTTTTTATACACACACACACACACACACAGGTCTATCACTACAGCATAGGTTGTATAAATTAGAATTTTGTAATCTCATTCAGAAATACAGAATATATTTTGCATATTCTGTATTTCTAATGACAGTTAAACATAGTCATAGTTTGACTTCTATATTTGGGGGGGAGGGGCGGCTCCAGTCAAACCAATGGGGCCATGCATGGGGGCGGGCAAATTCTGTCATGGCCCACAGGGGCACCATTTCAGATTTTTCAGGAGCGGGGAAACTTTAACCATGATTCCAGGAACTACATAGGCAACTGAAAACTCTAATTTTTTTTTTTGCAGATAATTATTTAGAAATGATCTGACAGGAGCACTGTATCTAATTCTGATATCAAGAAAGAACATTAAATAAATATTAGACCCACTCAGCTGTAATACTAACATGTTCTGACATTTTGTGGCAAGTCACTTAAGAGACACTGGTTAGGTTTAAAATTGTAATGTATATTCTCTCTGATACTCTTTCTATAGTCAAAATGGACTAATGTGATCATCTAGTCTGACCTCCTGCATGTTGCAGGCAACAAAATCTCACTTACCTATTCCTGTAATAGGCCCCTAACTTCTGGCTGAGTTATTGAAGTCTCAAATCATGGTTTAAAGATTTCAAGTTACAGAGAATTCACCGTTTGAACTACCAGGGTCTCTGCCAATCTGACCTATGGGAAAATTCCTTCCCAACCACTAATATGGCAATCATAGATTCATAGATTCTAGGACTGGAAGGGACCTCGAGAGGTCATCAAGTCCAGTCCCCTGCCTGCATGGCAGGACCAAATACTGTCTAGACCATCCCTGATAGACATTTATCTAACCTACTCTTAAATATCTCCAGAGATGGAGATTCTACAACCTCCCTAGGCAATTTATTCCAGTGTTTAACCACCCTGACAGTTAGGAACTTTTTCCTAATGTCCAACCTAAACCTCCCTTGCTGCAGTTTAAGTCCATTGCTTCTTTCTCTATCCTTAGAGGCTAAGATGAACAAGTTTTCTCCCTCCTCTTTATGACTCCCTTTTAGATACCTGAAAACTGCTATCATGTCCCCTCTCAGTCTTCTCTTTTCCAAACTAAACAAACCCAATTCTTTCAGCCTTCCTTCATAGGTCATGTTCTCTAGACCTTTAATCATTCTTGTTGCTCTTCTCTGTACTCTCTCCAATTTCTTCACATCTTGAAATGCGGTGCCCGGAACTGGATACAATACTCCAGTTGAGGCCTAACCAGTGTTGAGTAGAGCGGAAGAATGACTTCTCGTGTCTTGCTCACAACACACCTGTTAATGCATCCTAGAATCATGTTTGCTTTTTTTGCAACAGCATCACACTGTTGACTCATATTTAGCTTGTGGTCCACTATAACCCCTAGATCCCTTTCTGCCGTACTCCTTCCTAGACAGTCTCTTCCCATTCTGTATGTGTGAAACTGATTTTTCCTTCCTAGGTGGAGCACTTTGCATTTGTCTTTGTTAAACTTCATCCTGTTTACCTCAGCCCATTTCTCCAATTTGTCCAGATCATTTTGAATTATGACCCTGTCCTCCAAAGCAGTTGCAATCCCTCCCAGTTTGGTATCATCCGCAAACTTAATAAGCGTACTTTCTATGCCAATATCTAAGTCGTTGATGAAGATATTGAACAGCGCCGGTCCCAAAACAGACCCCTGCGGTACCCCACTCGTTATGCCTTTCCAGCAGGATTAGGAACCAGTAATAACTACTCTGTGAGTACAGTTATCCAGCCAGTTATGCACCCACCTTATTGTAGCATCTTTTGTGTGTATTTCTAAAACATTCTAATAAATTTTTGGACTTTGTGTTTTGTTTATAGTGAAAGTTACTGTCCCATGGGTTGAAAAATGACCTCTGTCATAGGGCAGCTGGTCCGTCTGAATAGACCAGGCCCAGTACCCCTGT
Source organism: Trachemys scripta elegans (assembly GCF_013100865.1). Lineage (NCBI taxonomy): Eukaryota > Metazoa > Chordata > Testudines > Emydidae > Trachemys > Trachemys scripta. Next base: position 84,601,215 of record NC_048302.1, on the reverse strand, counting down.
GTCACAGCAGATGGGCCCAAACGAGCTCAGTAAAGGGGGCCGAGCTACAACTAGGGCTAGGAAGGCCAGTCAGAGGGGAGGAAGGGGAGAAGTGATTGGGGCAGGATTTGCCTGAGAAAAGGAGCTATGAAGGAGTGAAGCTAACACCAGTGGTGGGGCCTTGGAGCAAAGGGCCCTGTGCCCAGAACATCACCCTGGAACTGCTGTTTGGAACAGTAACAGAGCTAGTGGAGAACAGAGCTGCTGAAAAAGGTGAGTTAAGGAACTGTTTGTGTTTGTTTTGCTTATATTTGGATAATAAATGTATTTAAAGGAGAGTGGGTGGCGCAATGTATGTTTCAAAGCTGGGAAGAAGCTCTGCCCTGTGACAATCTCCACGGGACAATAATGCCTTAAATCTATGTCTGTGCTCCTACTGTGTATTCTGCAGCTGATTACCATTTCAACTCAGTGTTTTGTACTCTATATCTCTTCAAAGTTTGATTTAACTGCATGGGTGGAATTTGGGGGGCATGGAGGGGTACAGCTGCAGGCAGCCTGAGTGTGCAGTGTAATCAGTTCTGCAGAGGAGACAGGAGGCTTCTCCCAGCTTGGGCCCCTAAGGCAAGGAGTCAGAATTTTGTTTATAAACAGAGTGATAAAGGCTGTTTAGATGTTTCCTACAGTTAAATGATCTGTTCCAAGCTTGGTGAACTGCAAAAAGTAAGTAGCCTAAATGATAGAAAGTAATTGTAGATTTTCTATAATTGTTGGATTCAAGAGATGGTAACAAAGTTACTAATATCTTTTTTTGAGAAGATAACTGATTTTTTTAGACAAAGGAAATGCAGTAGATCTAATGTACTGGGATGTCAGTAAGGCATTTGATACAGTTCCACATGAGAAATTATTAGCTAAATTGGAGAAGATGGGGATTAATATGAGAACTGAAAGGTGGATAAGGAACTGGTTGAAGGGAAGACTACAGCGCATCATACTGAAAGGTGAACTGTCAGGCTAGGGCAGGGATGGCCAACCTGTGGCTCACATGCGGCTCATTAGAAGTTAATATGGGGCTCTTTGTACAAGCACCGCCTTCGGGGCTGGAGATACAGGCGCCAACTTTCCAATGTGCCGGGGGGTGCTCACTTCTCAACCCCTGGCTCTGCCACGGGCCCTGCCCCCACTCCACCTCTTCCCACCTCCTCCCCTGAACCTGTCGTGACCTTGCTCCCTCCCCGCTCCTGCATGCCACCACGACAAAAGCCACGACAACAGCTGATTGGGAGGTGCAGGGAGGGAGGGGGAGGTGCTGATCAGCTGGTGGGTGGGAGGCACTGGGAGCGGGGTGGGGGAGCTAATGGGGGGCTGCTGATGTATTACTGAGGCTCTTTGGCAATGTACATTGGTAAATTCTGGCTCCTTCTCAGGCTCAGGTTGGACTCCCCTGGGCTAGACGGAGGTTACTAGTGGAGTTCCTCAGGGATCAGTCTTGAGAACAATCTTATTTAACATTTGTATTACTGTGCTAATAACATTTGCAGATGACACAAAGTTGGGAGGTATTGCCAATATGGAGGAGCACCAGAATATCATACAAGAAAATGTGGATGACCTTTTAAACTGGAGTAATAGAAATGGGATGATATTTAATAGTGCAAAGTGCAAGGTCATGCATTTAGGGACTAACAACAAGAATTTTTGCTATAAACTAGGGACTAGTAAGTTGGAAGTGACAGAGGAGGAGAAAGTTCTGGGTGTATTGGTTGATCACAGGATAACTATGAATGGTCAATGTGATGCAGCTGTGAAAAAGGTTCACATGGTCCTGGGGTTCATTAGGCAGGGTATTTCCAGTAGAGATAGGAGTGTTAGAACCAATACACAAGGCACTGGTGAGACCTCATTTGGAGTATTGTGTGCAATTCTGGTCTCTCAAGTTTAAGAAAGATGAATTCAAACTGGAACATGTGCAGAGAAGGGCTACTAGGATGATCCAAGGAATGGAACACCTACCTTACAAGAGGAGTCTTAAAGAGCTTGTCTTGTTTAGCCTAACCAAGAAGGCTGAGAGGAGATGTGATAAGTCTGTATAAATACATCAGAGGGATAAATACCGGGGAGGGGGAGAGAGGAGTTACCGTATATACTTGATCATAAGCTGGTTCGTTTATAAGCCGACCCCCCCCAAGATGGAGAAGTAAAAATGGAAATTTTTTATGACCCGTTCATAAGCCGACCCTATGATTCAGGGGTCAGCAAACTTTGGCTTCCAGGCCATCAGGATAAGCCACTGGTGAGCCAAGATGGTTTGTTTACCTCGAACGTTTGCAGGGACGGAGGTAAACCTAAGTAAACAAAGTGTCCCGGTGCACCAGCTGCTCACCCTGATGGGCCGGGACAGCAACTGGTGAGGAAATGTTTTTGGGGGGAGAAACTGGGAGTCAGGGGAGTAACCCCTGTGACCACCCCCCACATGACCCCACCTCTAGCCCGGGACCCCCACACTCTCCCCATCCCATCCCTTCCCACCTTATCTGGCGAGGGCCAGCGGAGGATGTCTCTGACCTGGCTGGAGCTGCTCTGGCAGGCTGGGCAGCACAGCTGCATCCTGCTCCGGCAGGCCAGACTGGGTGACACAGACGCAGCATGTTCCAGTGGCGTAGCCACAGCCTGCTCTGGGGGGCAGGGCCGAGCAGCATGGCTGCAGCCTGCCAGCCCCGGAGCTGCAGCTGCTTCAGAGGCTGGGGGGAGAGCAGCGTGGCCAGAAACGGAGAGACTCTGGTCCCGCCTCTTCCCTTCTGGCTGTGCTGCCTCTCCTTGCTCCCTCTGTTGTGGGGAGGGGCTGTGTTCCACCTCTCCCTCTCTATAACCGTTCATAAGCCGACCCCCTCCTCTGGTCCTTCTCTTTTTTACTAAAAATAATTCAGCTTATGAACGAGTATATACGGTACTTAAGTTAAGCACCAATGTGGACCCCAAAACAAATGGCTATAAACTGGCAATCAACAAGTTTAGGCTTAAAACCAGGTGAAGGTTTCTAACCATCAGAGGAGTGAAGTTCTGGAGTAGCCTCCCAAGGGGAGGCTTCAAGACTGAGCTTGATAAGTTTATGGAGGGGATGGTATGACAGGACTGCCTACAATGGTGTGTGGCCCATTGGCGACTGCCTGTAGTAAAAATCTTGCTGGAGACAGGACACTAGATGGGTAGGGCTCTGAGTTACTACAGAGAATTCTTTCCCAGGTATCTGCCTGGTGGCTGTTGCCCACATGCTCAGGGTCTAACTGATAATACTCAAGGAGCTAATAGAGGAGGTATCTGAGCCTCTAGCTATTATCTTTGGAAAATCATGGGAAACGGGAGAGATTCCAGAAGATTAGAAAAGGGCAAATATAGTGCCCATCTATAAAAAGGGAAATAAAAACAACCCAGGTTATGAAACAAAAGGTAAAAAAACTATTATGTACATAGTTTAGTCCTATTCAGTGTCTATGTGGTGCTTCTTGGCTTGTCTCTTGTATTCATTAAATGGAGCATCTCTTGTCACTGTCCAACAATAGTCTGCAAGCATTGATGGGCTCCATTTGCCCTGATAGCCATTTCTCCATTGTTGCAATGTCCTGGTGAAATCGCTCGCCGTGCTACGCAGTTCGGTGGAAAAAAATGTAGATGAGAGTGCAAAAAATATATCTTTAGTGACATGTTGCAACCAAGGCTCTTGTATGACTTGAGGAGGTTTTCCACCAACAACCTGTAGTTGTCTGCCTTGTTGTTTCCGAGAAAAATTATTGCCATTAACTGGAAGGCTTTCCATGCAGTCTTTTCCTTGCCAGTCCACTTTTTCTTCTTTGACACACCTTTCCCAACTGGAGGCACCATGCAGAAGTAACAATTGCTGCTATGATCTGTTGGGTCTCTCCAAATCATTGGCACTGCAAAAGGCATAGATTTTCTTTTCCTGTTCAACCACTGGTGAAGATTTGTTGCACAAGTGTTGCAGCATATGTGTGGGGCCCACCTCTTGTCCTGATCTCCAATTTTGCAGCCAAAATAAAGATGATAGGCTCTCTTAACCATAGTGGTTATACTGCGCTTTTGTGATGCAAAAGTCACTTCACCACAAACATAGCAGAAGTTATCTGCACTGTTCACACAAGCACGAGGCATCTCTGCTCACTTTGGCTAAACAGAAATGTGTCCCTTTGCAAAATCAAACACTGACAAATAAGAGAGCACGGCACTGTATGATTTCTAGAGCTGATATAGGGCAATTTGTTCAGCAGAGTGATGTAAGCTTCGTTCTGATTGCATCATCCAGAACTTCTAGGAATAACATGATGCAATTCATATCATGTATGACGCAATACCAGCTTCAGATTGCATCATTCATTGTTTTGCCTAAAAAGCAAGTACTGTCCAAACCCAGTCATAGATTTATTGATAGATCCAGTCAAAGATGTATTTTAGTCATTTCTGGTTTAAATTGAGATCCCTTCCCTTTATAACTTACTTATCCAATAGCATATCTTGAAAACTAGAGCCAATCAAAAATTTTAAGCATCATTTTCGTTCTCAGTGACCCAGAATTAGTAAAGTTTGACTACATTTATTTCAGAAGCATTTTGGCTGTAGAGAACTGATTAGGATAATTTTAAAAGTTTTATCTTTAAAGCTACCCTGTTATACCTGTTTCACTTCAGAGCTTCTGCCTAGAATCTTCCCAGCCCCCATCTACCTGGCTTCATGCTACAGATTTAAAAACAGTCCACCTATCTTGACATATATAAATTCAACAGTATTTTTTCCAGTCTCACTTAAAAATGTCTCTACTTACAAGTCTCCAGTCCATAGATCTCACTTTCATAAAGATTTTTCATTTTCTTAATGTTATGAATATTTCAGATATTCATAGACTCTAGGACTGAAAGGGACCTCAAGAGGTCCCACCTTATAGTAGCCCCATCTCAATTGTATTTGCCTGGTTTATTGATAAGAATATAATGCCTTATTAAAGTCTAGGTATACCACATCCACAGCTTCTCCCTTATCCACAAGACTCGTTATCCTATCAAAGAAAGCTATCAGATTGGTTTGACACAATTTGTTCTTTACAAATCCATGCTGGCTATTCCCTATCACCTTACCACCTTCCAAGTGTTTGCAGATGATTTCCTTAATTACTTGCTCCATTATCTTTCCTGGCACAGAAGTTAAACTAACCGGTCTGTAGTTTCCTGGGTTGTTTTTATTGCCCTTTTCCAGTCTTCTGGAATCTCTCCCGTCTCCCATGATTTTCCAAAGATAATAACTAGAGGCTCAGATACCTCCTCTATTAGCTCCTTGAGTATTCTAGGATGTATTTCATGAGGCCCTGGTGACTTGCAGGCATCTAACTTTTCTAAGTGATTTTTAACTTGTTCTTTTTTTATTTTATCTGCTAAACCTACCCCCTTCCCATTAGCATTCACTATGTTAGGCATTCTTTCAGACTTCTCCGTGAAGACCGAAACAAAGAAGTCATTAAGCATCTCTCCCATTTCCAAGTTTCCTGTTACTGTTTCTCCCTCTTCACTGAGCAGTGGGCCTACCCTGTCTTTGGTCTTCCTCTTGCTTCTAATGTATTGATAAAAAGTCTTCATGTTTCCCTTTATTCCTGTAGCTAGTTTGAGCTCATTTTGTGCCTTTGCCTTTCTAATCTTGCCCCTGCATTCCTGTGTTGTTTGCCTATATTCATCCTTTGTAATCTGTCCTAGTTTCCATTTTTTATGGCTCCTTTTTATTTTTTAGATCATGCAAGATCTCGTGGTTAAGCCAAGGTGGTCTTTTGCCACATTTTCTATCTTTCCTAACCAGTGGAATAGCTTGCTTTTGGGCCCTTAATAGTGTCCCTTTGAAAAACTGCCAACTCTCCTCAATTGTTTTTCCCCTCAGTCTTGATTCCCATGGGACCTTACATGTCAGCTCTCTGAATTTACCAAAATCCACCTTCCTGAAATTCATTGTCTCTATTTTGCTGCACTCCCTTCTACCCTTCCTTAGAATTGTAAACTCTATGATTTCATGATCGCTTTCACCCAAGCTGCCTTCTACTTTCAAATTCTCAATGAGTTCCTCCCTTTAAAATCAAGTCTAGAACAGCTTCCCCCTAGTAGCTTCCCCCCTAGTAGTTGTCTGCAATGCAGTCCAAGAATTTATTGGATAGTCTGTGCCCCACTGTGTTATTTTCCCAACATATATTTGGATAGTTGAAGTCCCCCATAACCACTAAATCTTGGGTTTTGGATGATTTTGTTAGTTGTTTGAGAAAAGCCTCATCCATCTCTTCCACCTGGTTAAGTGGCCTGTAGTAGACTCCTAGCATGACATCACCCTTGTTTTTTACCCCTTTTAGCCTAACCCAGAGACTCTCAACACTTCCGTCTCCTATGTCCATCTCCACCTCAGTCCAAGTGTGTACATTTTTAATATATAAGGCAACACCTCCTCCCTTTTCCCCGTCTATCCTTCCTGAGCAAGCTGTACCCATCCACACCAACATTCCAATCATATGTATTATCCCACCAAGTTTCAGTGATGCCAACAATGTCATAGTTGTATTTATTTATTAGCATTTCCAGTTCTTCCTGCTTATTACCCATATTTCTCGCATTTGTATATAGGCATCTAAGATACTGATTTGATCTTGCCTCCCAGTTTTGCCCTGACCCTCCTTTCTCTCTGCCATTATAGCCCCCACTCCCTCTTGTTTCCGACCCATCTCCCAGGTCTCCATGTTCCCCTCTTACCTGTGGGCTTTGCTCACCTGTCCCCATCGAACCTAGTTTAAAGCCCTCCTCACTAGATTAGCCAATCTGTGTCCAAATAGGGTCTTTCCCCTCCTCGAAAGGTGAATGCCATCTCTGCCTAGCAGTCCTTCCTCGAATAGCATCCCGTGATCAAGGAAGCTAAAGCCCTCCTGGTGACACCATCTTCGCAGCCAGGCATTCACCTCCATGATGCATCTGTCTGTGCTCGGGCCCCCACCTTTGACAAGAAGAATCAAAGAGAATACTACCTGCGCTCCAAACTCCTTCACTCGTACTCCCAGAGTCCTGTAGTCACTCTTGATCCACTCAGTGTCACACCTCGCAGTAACATTTGTGCCCACATGGATGAGTAGCATGGGGTAGTAGTCAGAGGGCTGGCTAATCCTCGACAATGTCTCCGTAACATTTCGGATACGGACCTCCGGCAGGCAGCATACCTCCCAAGATGAAATGTCAGGGCAACAGATGGGCGCCTCCATCCCCCTCAGCAGAGAGTCTCAGACCATCACTACCCTATGTTTCCTATTTGCAGTGGTGGCAGCAGACCTCCCAGCCTTAGGGGTACCAGGCTTCTCCTCCTGTGCTGTAGGGGGTGATTCCTTCTCTCCTGTATCAAGAAGAACATAATGGTTACCTCTTACCACGGTGGGAGGGTTCAGAGCAGGGGTGGACCACTGCCTGCTGCCAGAAGTAACCAGCTGCCAGTGTCTACCCTGAGCCATCTCCTCCTCCACCAGTGGTGTGTCAGCAGTCCTGTGTACTGGCACAGCTACCTCAGCTGTCTCCACATGGACACTGTCCAGGATTTGCTCGTGAATTTGGATGCTCCTCAACCTAGCCACCTCCTCCTGTACCTCTCCCACCTGCTGCCTGAGAGATTCCACCAGCAGGCATCTTTCACATTGGATGGTCCCACCAGCCTGGATATCAGTAAGTGGAAATTGCAAGTTACAGTCCCTGCAAAACCACACTAGGATCTGGGTAGAAGCATCCATGCTCAGGCACTCTGTCTGGCTACAGGCGCAGGTGGAGGAGACAGAAGCAGTGCTGGCACAGGTGTTGCAGGTCTTGCTAACCATCGTAAGCCTCCCTCTGTCAAACTCCCATCTGCAGCCCCCTGGTCACTCTGCCTCTGGCTTTTAAAGCCTGATTGCTAGGTCAGCCCCATCCCCTCATGAATCACACTGGGGAAGGCCAATCAAAGGAACAATCAAGGGAACAAGGCCAGGCACTCGGTCCAAACTCCTACAGCAGCTGTAACTGAAACTGAAGTCACCTGAAGTCTTTGGACAACACTCTTTGCAACATACTAAATAATTTCTCTAACTCTTTGACATGTACTTGTTTCAGATAATTGTTGCCATGGAGGCAAGCTATACACATTTAGCTTTTCAAGCCTTTCCTCATCATAAGTCTCTTCCTCCAGAGTCTTCATTTTTGTTGCACTTCTCTCAGCACCCTCAATTTATCTAGTTTTTTTCTGATCATGAGGTGACAAGACCTGCACACAATATTCCAGGAGCATTCTGGCTACAATTGTGTACAGAGGGCCTATACTTCCCAGTCTGTGCCTTTGCATATAATTAGGTTTGACAGGATTCAATTTTTTTTTAAATAATGTACATACATATCATAGTATCAGAGAGGTAGCCGTGTTAATCTGGAACTATAAAAAGTAACAAAGAGTCCTGAGGCACCTTACAGACTAACAGATATATCAGAGCATAAGCTTCCGTGGGTGAATACCCACTTCGTCAGCCTCATGTAACTCTTTGTTACTTTATACATATCATAGAATCATAGAACTGGAAGGGACCTCAAGAGGTCATCTAGTCTAGTTCTCTGCACTGAAGGCAGGACTAAGTACTATCTAGATCATCCCTGACAGGTGTTTGTCCAAACTGCTCTTAAAAATCCCCAATTGTGGAAATTCCACAACCTCCCTAGGCAATTTATTCCAGTGCTTAACCACTCTGACAGTTAGGAAAATTTTCCTAATGTCCAACCTAAACCGCCCTTGCTGCAATTTAAGCCCATTGCTTCTTGATTTATCCTCAGAAGTTAAGAAAAATAATTTTTCTCCCTCCTCCTTGTAACAACCTTTTGTGTACTTGAAAACTGTTATGTCTCCTCTCAGTCTTCGCTTCTCCAGACTCACCAAACCCAATTTTTTCAAACTTCCCTCAGAGGTCATGTTTTCTAGACGTTGAATCATTATTGTTACTCTTCTCTGGACTTTCTCCAATTTGTCCACATCTTTCCTGAAATGTGGCGCCCAGAACTGGACACAATACTCCAGTTGAGGCCTAATCAGTGCAAAGTAGAGAGGAAGAATTACTTCTCATGTCTTGCTTGCAATACTTCCACTAATACATCTTCGAATGATTAACGCTATGGTAAAAAAAGCGATCCACTGTTGACTCATATTTAGTTTGTGATCCACTATGACCGCCAGATCCTTTTCCACAGTACTCCTTCCTAGGCAGTCATTTCACATTTTATATGTGTGCAACTGATTGTTCCTTCCTAAGTGGAGTACTTTGCATTTTTCCTTATTGAATTTCATCCTATTTACTTCACAGCATTTCTCTAGTTTGTCCAGATGAGTTTGAATTTTAATCCTATCCTCCAAACCACTTGCAACCCCTCCCAGCTTGGTATCATCCACAGTCTTTATAAGTGTACTCTCTATACCGTTATCTAAATCACTGATGAAGATATTGAACAGAACCAGAGCCAGAAGCGATCACTGTGGGACCCCACTCATTATGTCCTTCCAGCATGACTGTGAACCACTGATAACTACTCTCTGGGAACGATTTTCCAACCAGTTATGCACCCACCTTATAGTAGTTCGATCTAGGTTGTATTTCCCTAGGTTCTTTATGAGAAGGTCATGCGAGACAGTATCAAAAGCTTTACTAAAATCAGGATATACTACATCTATCGCTTCCCCCTCCCCCCATCCATAAGTCTTGTTACCCTGTCAAAGAAAGCTATCAGGTTGGTTTGACATGATTTGTTCTTGACAAATCTATTCTGACTGTTATTTATCACCTTATTTTTATCTTCTAGGTGTTTGCAAATTGATTGCTTAATTATTTGCTCCCTTATCTTTCCGGGTACAGAAGTTAAACTGACTGGTCTGTAATTCTCCAGGTTGTCTTTATTTCCCTTTTTATAGATGGGCACTATATTTGTCCTTTTCCATTCTTCTGGAATGTCTCCCGTCTTCCATGACTTTTCAGAGGTAATTGCTAATGGCTCAGATATCTCCTCAGTCAGCTCCTTGGTTATTCTAGGATGCATTTCATCAGGCCCTGGTGATTTGAAGACATCTAACTTGTCTAAGTAATTTTTTTACTTGTTCTTTCCCTATTTTAGACTCTAATCCTACCTCATTTTCACGGTCATTCACTATGTTAGATGTCTAATCGCCACCAACCTTCTTGGTGAAAACTGAAACAAAGAAGTCATTAAGCAATTTATCAGTTATAACAATTTTATATGTAAGCATTTTTTCTGAATGTTATTTAAATTTTCATGCTTGTGCAAAAATATGACTTTTAAGTCTTTTTTTTTTAATTCAATGTAAATTTTCACATTGCAGGATATTATTGGAGGGCAGACAATTATTTAATGACAATAGGTCTTGAGATTGAAAAAGTTAAAGCTTGATAACTGTTAAAACAAACACCACATTTCACTATTCAAAGTAAATATCCTTCAATAAAAAGTTCTTAATCAGCATTTTTCTTACTTAGCTATCTGTAAATTTCAATGATTATTGATGGAAATATTTTTGTTAGTTTGTGTGTACGGTGAAAAATCAACATTTAGCAATACAAATCTAATTCTACATATAAAATTAATATCACATTTATAAACATTTTTATTCATAGATTTCAAAGTCATTTATAGTGTTAATACACATTGTTATTTCTGTTTTACAGATGGAGCAATGACTTACCCAAGCCAGGGGCAGTGCTTTGAATATAGCTCATGTCTCGACTCCTAGTCTGCTGCCCTATCCACTTTCAATAGAGCCCAAGTTCATAGTGGCCTTTTTGCTGTTGTACCACACTGTAAACTCAAATTTGCTTTCCATTAAAACTTGCCAGGTGATTATTATTTTCCTGGTTGCTTCCTCCCTTTGAATATCTGTGTTTCTGATCATATTTCTGAAGATATATTAGCTAGCTTTTTTCCTTGATTATAAAAGCAGTGAATCTGGACCAACCCCTGAAACTCAACACCTCCAAATTTTTGAGAGCTTTGGATCCAGATTTCCTGCTTTGTGTCTCAGACCATACAGGGAATACATGGTGCTGTGGTGTGGTATAAAGACCTGGTCAGCATGATGTTGAGATGACTACATTATTCAGTGATACTATTTTTCTGGTGAGATGAAGAATCACATTCTTGACCACTTTACTGAGGATTGCTAAAATGCCATGTCTAATTTATAAGTTTGGACAGTAAAGGCTGGGTCTGGACTAATTTGCTTAACAATGAAAATTTGCCTTAATTTACCATGTTATTGAGAAAATTTGTCCACAACAGCTGGGCAGGACAGAGGGGGACTTTTTTTTAAAGAAGAATGTGATTAAATTGAATAATGTATCTAATACATGTTCTGCCAAAAGCAATTAGAGGAAAAGGCAAGTGGGAAAAGGACTTGAAAGTCCCCGCCCCAAAGAAACCTATGCAGAAAAAGTAGGTCAAAGTGACCTGGCCAAATTATGTACAATCGGTGGTGAAAAGCCAATCAGAAAAGCAAATAACAACATGAAATTTCCAAAGACAGCAGAAAGTTATTAAAGTATAAACTACATAAGATACTTAATATTCATAATATGTAATGATCGTTGGGAGAGAACTAATAAATATATAATTTGGTTATGTATAATATAACAGAGATTGTAAGGGTTAGGTGGCATTTGTCGGAGAAATTCAATGTAACCCACCTATGCTCCAGGAAAAGATAATTAACTATCTTTTTCTGTATATCTGTCATTTCTAACTTGAGTAGTAAATGTAATCACAAGGTATGCTTTTGGTTCAAGTAAAGTTTTGAATGAATAAGCCTGAGTTGCTCAGACACAAGTATATACCTTTCTCACTCAACAACTTGATCAATTAAAAATCCTATGACACTATCAAAAAATTAGACGTTCTAGTCATGGTGTGCTGGCCAAACTCTACTTTGGGCTAGTTCCACAAAGGGCTTTAGGTACCTAACTTCCACTTTAGGTGCCTCAGTTCAAAATTTAGATTCTGAAAATCCCCACTCAGCTGCCACATAATCCTGTCGTTGCCGAAATTCCCTAGACAGCTAGGTTTCCAGCAATAAAGTCCACTACGTACATCCATTTCTGTGGTGTGCATGCGCACAATCCCTTAAATCCTGACACATTCAAGCAGCTCAGCACCTAAGTCCTGGAGGGATCCTCACTAGGAATTCCCCTGCCCATCTTGCTTGCACAGCCTGATATGGTAGGTGTTCTCAGAGACTACCTACCATAATGGACCCATAAAACACAGTCAGAGGTTGGGAGGTGATCCCCTTGTGCTCTATAAGTCAGTGATTGGAGCCCTCTCCCAGGATGTGAGACACCCAGATTCAAATCCTTTGAGGGACAGAGCTGAGGCCCTACACATCTCCTTGGCATTTCCTGCTGGCTAGCTTGGGTGGCTCCTCACTCAGTGTGCTGTTGGCTTCAATTAATCCCCTTTTTATGCTCCTAAATCTCCCCATGCTTAGTATAGGGGGCACTGGCACTTAACTCAGGGCTGTGAGTTCCACGGTATGGTAGGGGATCTAAAGTTTGGTATTTTACTAGTCCACTCTGGATTTAGCATTTTGATAAAAGATCACAACCATTTGTCAAATAAATTCCCCATCTCCTACATATGGGGGATTTATTTGACAAAAGGTTGTGATCTTTTAAAAATATTTTTTCTCTCAACCTTTAGAGATGATTGAATAATTTGTGAATATATTCACTGAATATTTTGTAAGATTTTTCAAATAGTCAAAAATATTTCTCTCCATTAATCATCCAATTCCAGTAATTACATTCTCCATGCCTATGGCATTTTTCAATTGTTGTCCTAAACTATTGCATGGTATGTCCATATTCTGTATTAAACATTTGTATTTCACCAGTTGGTGAGCAAAGTAATTCATATGTATTTGTAGGGAAATTTAGGATTTTAGGGGATTAAAGAAAATGTACATATATGTAGAGTCATGATCAGGTATCTAATGTATATATTTACATCTGCATTTGTACAATACCTAAATAATTGACTCATATTTACACCTTGAAGTATCACCTTTTAAATGAAGGTAACTTTATACACATTGAGGGTTTTTTGAAAATATTAATATTTATTATAATTAGGCTTTTTGCACACTGCATTTCCTAAGTGATAATCAAGTAATCTAAGTCATAACTTTATTGCCATGATATTTACAGTAAAATCACCAGACTACTGGGATGAGGCATAGATATTTGAGACATCTATATAAAATTATTAAACACCTAAAAGATTAGGCCTACCACAGAAGCATATTCCTGGAGAAAACACTCACCAGAAAAGCACAACAGAAAAACTCTTTTGTTCACCAGAGTTTATTTAGGAATCTAGCATTTGTTCATTATTGTTTAAGTGACCTGAATGGTTTCCCCAAGATATTTTTCAGTATCTTTGGCTACTAAAATGACCTGCTATATGTACTCCTCCATTACTGATAACAAACACTCCGCTTAATTTTCAATAAGCACTAGTGTTACCAATGAGTTAATGGTAGTTTAAACTCTGCATTGCCAATTACAGCTCTAATGTCTGGAATAAGTTCCCTAGAATGTCATGAATGGCATATATATTAGTGCTTTTGCTTAGGTTATAATGGTACTGTATATCAAAAGATTCTGTTTTCTCCTACTCCATCCTGGGGTCATACCTAATCCAAAGACCATTTCACAACATAAACACTTTTACCAACAATCATTCTTTCTGAAATATTGTTTAGCTACAAAGAGTATAAATTTTTTTTGTCAATCTAGTAAACGACATCCCAGTCTTATTGCCAGTTAGCATATTAAAATGTCTCATGGCTTGTAAATGAGGATTTATATGTTAGAATAAGGTAGATGAATGTTTTATGAAGGGCAATGAGAGACAGTAAAAAAAAAAAAAAAAAGTATGTGATTTATATCTTAAAAAATGAGTTCCCAGGTATCTGGGGAGTGAGATGCGGGAGAAGGAGAATAAAACAACAAGCTGAGTTATGAATTTCTGTGACATAAAGCAGCTAATCCGTATTGTCAGAGGTATTTTTCCCTCAAGGTTTCTCATAAACCAATGGCCCACAGGCGTTTGTCACACATTCTGAGGTTTAATAATGCTGCTATCTATGAGAATATGTTTCATCTCTTCACCCTGTTTTGTGTATTTGAGAGTTAGGAAATTAATGTGAATATTGATTACTGAATTTGGCGACAATACTTTAATGTTTAACACTGTTTCAATGCATTTAGTACACTATTGATCACATTTTTATTTAAAGGATACTTTAATTTGACATATGATAATAAATTAGCATATTTCTTTCATGCTTTAACCTCTAATGTCAAGAATTTTGCCCTTTTATTACTATCACACATCATACTTCATAATGGGACTAACAGAATGTATGTTCATATCGGGGCAAATAAGCTTTTTAAGGTTTTAAAGCTAAACCCTTTAATCGCTGTAGCTCTTTTATTATTATTACTACCACCACAAACACTCTTTTAAAAGGGAACTCTTTAGAACAAAAATATTTTAATTGAAAGAGGGAACCAGGGCAAATTCTCACCCATAGATGGTATTTATTCAAAGCCATATTCTTTACACACATTTTGTGGTTTGACATCAGAGAATACAAGTTAGCTTTTTTTTCCAAGTCAAGGTCAATTTATCAATTACTAAACTTACTTTGTCTACTGGAACTACAATGGCCAATACAAATACATATCATGATGTTCAGCAAATTGAAAACAACTATTGTGTATGATTACAGGAGAAGTGCCTATAATATTTCATCACTGGGCCCAATCCTGTCATGTGCTGAGTGATCTTTGAGAGGTGTTCAGTGTCCTGAACTCCCATTGACTTCAGCAGGAGGGAGAAGGTGCTGCTTGGTACCTTCTCAGATGAGCTCCCACATGTTTACAAATACCAAAAACTTTGCATTAACTGGCTTGACTATAATGAATGTCTGGGTAAAGGTATAATGGGCAAAAGGGATGCAAAGCCAACATTCTTCTTAAGAATTTTAGAATTCTCGTATAAGGTTAATATAGAACAGTGCTGCTCAATTTGGGATTTACAAGGGCTAGCTTGGCCTAGCAGTAGTGAGATAATGAGCCACAGTAAACAATTCTTACACAAGCATTTAATGAAATGGGCCTGTAAAGTATTCCCGTATGTAAGATAAAGTTTATATACCACATAAAAAGTTTTTATTTTATAGCCTTTGGGCTGCATGTAAAAATCTTGGAGGCGGCCTCGAGTGGAAAAAAAAAAAGTTACTCAGCCTATCATCAATTCCTTGCAAACAATTTATAATTCAGTTCAATATCCTTCTTTATCCAGTAGATTCTAGAGGATTTTATCTCAGTAACTGACAGGAGAGGCACCCCAGCAAATTTTAAGTGCTTGAGAGTACATCATTGAAGCAGCTTCACATGCAATCAGGCCTCTGAACATTCAGGGTATTTCTTGTATAAATCAATTTTCCTGTTTCACTGTGACTTGGAGGTAAAGGTGAGATGACAAATGTAAATACATGGTTGATTTTTATAAAAAGAGGCAGGACAAACTAGGATATGAGGCTGCAGCGGATGCATTATGAATCTGTCCTTGCAGTGAATGTTTTGGTTGCTTTTGTTAAGAAACTAAATCTCATTTTCAGCAATGGGGTCCTGGCTTGTGGAATTTACTCCCTGAGATGGCTTAACACAGCCAGAGTTTGGAAGGGCTCAGTGGATGGATTCATTCTGGCAGACTTTTGATGTCTTTTATATGGCAGTGAAGCGGCTCCTTACATACTAGCTATGTTGCTTTTGGGAAAAGAAACAAAGCCTGACCACCATGTGTGAATGGTTATTGATATTTTAATGACAAAAATACTGATACTTATCAATATACTTTATATGCATATTTAAATATATTGGAAAATGCTCCAGTACTGAGGCATGATGTGTAATATGCAAGGGTGTCTATCAATAAATGCTTTCCCTCTACTATGGGTATGAAACATGGCTACATATAATGGGTAGTTTCTAATTATTCAGGCTGAATATGAGGTTCTGGAAAGATGAATAAACTGTGTGCTAAATTCTGCTCTTCTTAATTAAGTAGGATTGTAAAATTAGTTCCCTATTTTGTCAATTGTTCAGTGGCAAAGAGTGGTCTGCCGTCCTGTAAAACCATGCAGGACCAGCAATAATGTAGCCTGAATAGTTAGTATCTGATATGAACTTATACCCCATAGTGTTAAACGTTGAGCTTGTTTGAGTAAAATGCTGAAATTTATATTCACTTCATTTCTGAGCATGTAGAATACTGAACTACAGATAAGATTCACATCTCCTGCACTAATTATTTTACTCTTCTTCTACCCTTCCCTGAAAAGAGGGCTGTTTGCATTATTTTAAAGCACTCAGAGTTGATCAGTCAATTGGATTGCTTGGCTGGCTGAACATCCCTAACCTTACAGGTTTACAGAATAAAGAGGGTGCCTCATGCAGTAGAAGTAATTTCCTAGACTGTCACAATGTTCAACTTCTCAAAGGTTTGGCTTTAAAATTACAGTAGAGAGTACTTTTTCATTTAAGAAAAAACAATTTTTTACTCTGTTTTCATTATACTTGATATTCATATGGGAGAGAGTTTTCAAATCACAGAGGAAAGGTAGGTATCCAACTCCCACTGAAAGTGAATCAGAGTTGTGGATCTTATTCCTATGAATATCTCCCCCTCAAATGGTGTTTTCATGGTATTTAGACTGGGGTAGATCAGTAGCCCAGGAACATAGGAATATCACAAGAACTAGACTCTTGGGGGATCTTGATACCATACTTCACAATACTCATTTTCCTAAGGTGACGACCAAAGTAGATAAGAATCAATAGTCATCACAGGATAGGTAAAATGTACTGTATGTAAAGCAAAGCTATGTCCCACTCTTTCCACTTTTCTGCAAATGAGTTAAATGGTTCAAAAGCTGTGGGTATGAGACAGGGGATGAAGGAGGGCGGGGAGAGGGAGACAGCAGTTCCAGCTTTATTGCCATTGGTGGTCACTTCCTCCTGCAACACTTTACAGTTGGGTGTAAACAAAAAGGGAACAGTTTGATTCATATCCCTGAATAGAAAATATGCTCCCACCTACCATCAAGTACTCTGATACCACTGTGAGACACTCAGATACCCTGGTGATAGAAACGGTATTGCTACCCAGGGTCTTTTGAACCCAAAGCAGTGATAAAAAAAAAAAGGAACAATTAAGTTAAGGCTTGTCAGAAACAAATCAATGGGAATACAGCTTCTCCATCTGATAAGTGATTGATACAAACCAGAGTGCATTTATTAAAACTATTTTGTTACCTGGTTTTAAGCACACACATATATGCAATAGGTTTAGAGTATTTTATACATATTTACCCGAAGTCTGAGATGGTTTTGAGTGATCACCAGCCAGGCTTCTGGGAACCCTCCTTATGTCCAGCTGATGGGGAGTTTAGGTGTCAACTCCTTGCTCGAAGAAAAGCTTCCTTGGGCTGCTCCAAAGTATATATTTTTTGCTAATTTAAACAAAGCACATAACTTATAGTGACTTTTAGTGAGTTACAATAGTAACCCCTAGTTGGGTTACCATTTTTTTTTTTATTTTAGCAAATTATTTATTATTTGTATTAATGCATTTTTAGTTATAACAATAAAACTTATATGTTGGGGCACTTAAAACTCAGGTTGGCTATTTAAACTTTTTTTAATTGTGTTTGTATATTACATATATATATATTATTTTGATTAGCAAAACTGCAATTATACAGCTATTTGGACTTGCCTCTCAGAGCGCTAATGATTATTTCTAGCTGTCATATTTGTTTTTTAGCTAGCAATGCTGGACGCACAAAATGGCTGACTGCAGTTATATCAAGTTCTGGGGCCACAGTATTAACATTTTGATTGGAGTTTCTCATGTTTTCCCATTAAAGGGCAAAATAACTTGTGAGCCACCTCCCTTTCCATTCATACAACATATGTGTAACAACTACTGGAATTGCTTTAATGGATAAGTAGTAGTAGGGAAATATCTAATGTTGTTTCTGTGACCTCTGAAAGCACTTCAGCTGAAAACAGAGAGAACAGCCAGCACCATTTAATGAGCCAACTCTCCACAGGCCACCAGCAATTGCTTCATGGACCATATACAGCAGTTTGGGAACCACTGACTCAGACAGATAAATTAGATAGATTTTTACTCTATTACCTAGCCACTGCTAACCAGACATTTCTAGGCCTCTAACATGTGGGAAAAAGAGTAGTGAAGAATGAAACCTCCATTCCTTCCCCTCCACCTTTTTCCAGTTTCGAGGTTATTGTAAAAAATAATAATAATAATAATAATAAAAAAATTGCATTTATGCAGGACAGATATTGACCAACAAATAGGAGTCAGTTTTGAAACACTAACAGTAACCTAAAAAGCACATTAATTTTAATTACATTTACCCTCTCCATAGTTTGCCAGCAATACAAATCTTATTGTATGCTTCACAATCCAGCAGAAATTTTCAGTTTATGCAAATTTCATTTATTGTATAGAATCTTCACCTCTAAGTGTCCAAAGGCCTCATTTGTCCCTATGAATTCTTGGCTCACCATAAAAGAGTAAGAGATGGTTCCTTTATATAACATGGCTTCCATTTTATATTTTCTTACCTTACTGCCTGAAAATCCTCCATATCAGAAAAGGATCCCTCCTCCCCCCAGTTTCACCTCACTTTTTACTTTTACCTGCCACTTAGATACGGCAGAGAAAATTATGAGCATCTTACTCCTTTATATAACTTTATATAACTGTCCCCCCCCACACACACACACACACACTGAAAGTAGGCTCTACTCCCACTAAATTGTTTATTTGTTGGGGCTCTCCAGGGTCCTGCCTTAGTCCTTCCTGGTAAGACTCTTTGTCTCTCTGTCTCTGTGGGTGTCTCCTGCACCCACAGCCATAACACCTGCTGGGTTGGGCATCTGACCTCCTAATCCTGAAGTACCTTTCCCATTCCTGGCCCCTTTAATGTCCCCTACTTTCCTCTTATAGGATTCTATAAAAGCATTGCTGTTGATCAGCTACCCTCACCAAATAGTCCTGTAGGTAAACTTGGACTTCCTACAGTCTCTGCTGATTCTCCAGCATTGGTCCCTCCAGAGCATGGACCTACTCTGTTGCTTCTCAGCTCCCCTCTATAGCAGGGGCAACTCTGGCATCCAGCCTGATGGGGGATAACTTCCCTCAGCAGAAAAATCTTGCATCATCTGCCCCGCCATTTTCAGTTTCCCTAAGGGGTCCTTCTCTGGCTCAGCCCCTTCATCAAGGTTTAACACTTTCTAACCCCTCCCCCTTTTGATACTTGTCCTGCACAGTCTGTCACAGACCCCTTTTTGTCAGGGGTAACAGCAGGGCCGGCTCCAGGCACCAGCGAAGGAAGCAGGTGCTTGGGGTGGCCAATACAAAGGGGCAGCACTCTGTCTGGTATCCGGCCGGCATCTCCAGGTCTTCAGCGGGAATTCGGCGGCGTGTCCCTCAGTCCCTCTCTTCCTCTTTGAGCTGCCACTGAATTGCCGCCAATCAGCTTTATTTATTTATTTATTTATTGCCACTTGGAACAGCAGAAAAGCTGGAGCCGGCCCTGGGTAACAATTGGTGGTGTTCTCCACCAATTTTGATGGGGTGCTCTACTCAGCACCAGATGGCACCTCCTCCTGGCCATTCTGGGAATTAGCTTCGTAAGGTAAACACCCCTTCTCACAATTATACACTGTTTCTCTACCTCTCTCTATCTACAGCCCTTCTCTTGCTTCATGAGCTGCTACTGCCTCTTTGTGACTCAGCCCTCTTGTCAGATCACTATACGTGTTTTCCCCTTCTGAAGTACAAGAGGATTTCTTCAGCCGTCTTAAGCAGTCTTCCCATTCACTGCCTCATTGCCACTTCCTCAGTCTTAGGCAGTCTTCCCACTCACTACCCTATAGTGCCATGTCCACAGTCACCAGCAGGCCCACCCTCTACTCGGGTTATGGCTCAGGGACCTCTAGTCAGCAACCAAGATCTGTTCTTTACAGACCTTACTGCCTTTCCTAAGTCCTTTCCTTACTCTCTGGCATCCCCACCTGGGTTTGCCAGCCACCCAACTCCCTGAGAGTAACTGCAGGCTACCTGTCTCTGCAGCTTCCAAACACTCCTCCCTTCTCCCAGGCAGTGACTGCAGACTTTCCCAGAAACCCCCTCTGCTTCAAATTTCCTGCTTTATCAATCCAATCCTGCTCATTCCTGCCCAGCTGGGCTCCCTTCCTCAGTCAGGGGATTGCTTATCCACCTGATTTTCCTCAGCTATGTCCTGTCAGTTAATTAGCCCCTTCTCAATATGCATTGACCCTTTAACAGCCACTGTGGAGTGAACACACCATCACAGTACCTCCCAAGCCTTCCCCAGTATGATCACAGTTGGCTTACTCTCTTCTAGCTAGAATGGATATAGTGACTCTGGCATCATGGACTGGAAAGCACGTTACCACTACAGTATGTCAGAAGAAGAGATCTTTGTTTTTCCTGATATCAACAGAATTTCACAAAATTACAGATGAAAATGTTGACTTCTTGTTAGGCTTTCAAGCTTCTGGATTGTTTTGGTACAGAAAAAAAAAGTATAAAATAATTTTTAAGATACTTTATTTACTAGAACATCGACAAAGTTGTCCTATTAACACAATTTGCCCCAAAACTTCTTTTATAAAGATGGTGATGTATGTTCTGATAACAAAAGAATTAACTAAAATTTTCCTAACTACAAGATGTACAGAATGATAGACTGAATTCAGGTTTTCTATTATTTTCTATGTCAAAATGCAATTACATTTTGATCTTGTCTTTCAATTGCTACCTTTCCCCCTTTTTTGTCTCTAATGTATTTTAATAGATATTTTTCATAAGCTTGGGGGGTTATTGTTATGGTTTTGCATTTATGCCAATCTTTTAACATTTATTTTCCTTACTGACATTCCTTGACTGTAATTGAAATACAGTTTTAGAAAATAGTACTTCTTTTAAAAACAAGCATGAATATTGCCACGTGCTACTGAAAACTGGCAGACCTCTTCAGTGAGATGGATGTTTAAGTGAATACCATTGCTGGAATACAGTACATGATTCTGCATAAATATTTAGCTAAATGGGACATGTCTAACAACATGACTAGAACAGGGAATTGGTGTTCTGAAAAATGACAACATTTAAAAGTTGACAAATAAGAGGTAGTGTATTTAGTGGTAAAAGCTGCAACAACATGTTTTGTAAAAGCTTCATAGGCACACATTTTCATCAGTTCTGTGCTCCTACACTGATCCACAATGACAGCAAAGCTTCTGGGTTTATGGAAAATAGATCCTGTCAAAGTAACTTGATCTACTTTTTGATGAGAGTACAAGTTTGACTGATAAAGGTAATAGTATTGAATAGTATAGAAATATACTTAAATTTTTCTAAGGTATTTGACTTGGTACAGCATGACATTTTGATTAAAAACCTAAACAAACTATACAATTAAGATGGCACACATTAAATGGATTAAAGTTGGCCAACTAGTAGGTCTCAAAATGTAACTTTAAACTGGGAATCATCATCATTGAGTGGATGTGTTTCTAGATGGGTCCCACAGGGATTGGTCCATGGCCCTGCACTATTTAATATTTTTATTAATGACCTGGAAGAAAACAAAGTTAGCAGATGACACAAAAATATGAGGAGTGATAAATAATGAAGAGGACAGATCACTGATTCTGCACAATCTGGATTGCCTAGTAAGCTAGGTAAAGAAAGCAATATGCATTTTAATACAGCTAAAAATAAATGTATACATCTAGGAATGAAGAGTGTAGACAATACATTCGGGGACTTTATCCTGGGAAGCAGTGATTCTGAAAAACATTTGGGGGTTGTGGAGAATTATCAGCTGAACATGAGCTCTGAGTATAGTGATGTGGTCAAAAGGGTAAATGCAATACTTGGATGCATAAACAGATGAATCTTGAGTAGGTGTAGAGAGGTTAGTTTACCTCTGTATTTGGCTCTAGTGTGACAACAACTGGGATATTGTGTCCAGTTCGGGTTTCCACAATTCAAGAAGGGTGTTGATAAATAAGAGCAAGTTCAGAGAAGAACCATCGGAATGATTAAAGGATTAGAAAACATGCCCTATGGTGATTGAACTCCTTGAGTCTATCTATTTAGCTTAACAAAGAAAAGGTTATAGCATCTATAAGTACCTACACAGGGAACAAATATTAATAATGGGCTCTTCAATCTAGCAGAGAAAGATATAACACATCCAATGGCTGGAAGTTGAAGCATGACAAATTCAGACTGGAAATAAGGCATAAATTTTTATCATGGAGAGTAATTAATCATTGGAACAACCTACTATGGTCAGGGTGGATTCTCCCTCACAGACAATTTTAAATCAAGATTGAATGCTTTTCTAAAAGAGATTCTCTAGGAATTATTTTGGAAAACTTCTAGGGCCTGTGTTATATGAGTGGTCAAAAGATCACAATGGTCCCTTCTGGCCTTGGAATCTATATTCTTTGGAAGTGAATAAGAAGGTTTCCACACTAACTACCTTTATTGTGGCAGACGATAATTATTCCCAAAAGAGGAAGAAATGAACATTGCGTTTCTGGAGTTCTTTGAATACAGCTCGTGAATAGAGGTCGCTGAAGAAGAGCTCTGTGTAAGCTTGTCTCTTTCATCTTCAGTAGTTGGTTTAATACAAGATATTAACTCACTCACCTTGTAGCTGTAAAACATGTGACACGTGCACTGGAAGATAATGTTCCTACGTGTACAGATGAATTAATACTGGACATCCTAAAATATAATTAAGGACCAAATCCTTAGCTAATGTAAATCAGTGTGCCTCCATTGCCTTAAATGGAGTTATGCCAATTGATACCAGAGGAGGATATGGCCCGAAATCTACAGATATGTTTTAATTCATTTTACATCCATAACAACAATTCAGTACAAGTTAACAAAACAAGATACAAATTTCGCCCTCAGATAGGTGTGTACAGTTGTCATGCAAGTCAATGGGAATTGGGCATAGATGAGTGGGCAGAATTTCACCCTATGATAGATTCATAATACTTATAATACTTGATTCTACCATATTATTGTAATCTAAATTTTTAATTAAATTGGGGATTTTCCCTCATCCCCACATGCATTAGGGTCTGAAAAGTAAATGAATGGGACGATTCTTGTGAATAAGGTGGATAGGTTTAGGCCCCAAATCTGTTATAAGTAAATTTCATTTGACTGAGGTATGTGTATCTCTTTTAGACACAGTGTTTTAAAAATGGATGGCCAAATCCTCATCTATTGCAAATCAATATGGAAGTCAATGCAGCTAGGGTAGGCTAGGTTAATTTACACTCGCTGAGGTTCAGGCCATAAGTCATTAAAATGTTAAAAACTTAAGTTAAGCCTTTAAATCAATATTCCTGAAGGATACATGAGACAAGTTTATACTTTGAGAACTATATTGTTTCAGTCTGTCTGGGAGCAGAACAAACAAGACATCATAGAATCGATTTTCAGAGAGAATGCAACCTATGAACCCGAACCAGAGGTGAAAGTAAGCTGGTCTGGTCCAGTACGGTTTACCGGTAAGAAAGTCACTGATGGGGACCGGTAAGTCCCCTGACCAGAACATATTTATTTCGGGGAGAGGAAGGGAAACCTTAACACCATAGGAAAATATGTGAAGATACCATACATTTTCAGATCCCCATATATTTTCCATACCTATGAATTTCCTTTGCACATGAATGTAATGAAGTTTTAGAGTACTGTAAGATAAATAACATGCACAATGATATAATCCTTCTAGAGTCCTTTTGCTTTCACGAGCAAAAAATAAGTATCTCCAGTCTGCTCCTCTAACCAGTCGCTCTTTCATTTTTGACAAAGACTTAATCTTTCTCCCTCTAGTAGGAAGCATTGCAAATTATTTACTACTTTCTTAGAGTTTTTGAGAAGTACACCATTCTGAAATTTAATTATGCAAATACCAATGCATTATTATTAATTATAACACTTGTTTTCGAAATCTCTTTCAAGTGTTGCTGTTGTAGAAGCACTGGAAGGCAGAAAAAAAGTAAAAAGTTAGTTTCATATGATAGGTATTATTTATGCTTTGAGTCATTACTCTTGGAGGTGCGTTTTGACTTTCCTTCAGGCAAAATAATAAAATAACATCATTAATAATAAAATAAATGAATAAGTAATAAAATCTTGCATTTGTACAGTAGCTTTCATCTTCAATGATTCTGAAGTGCTTTACAAACTATGGACCAGATTTACCTGTTGTGGGGAAGGCGGTGAAGTGCTAGCATACCTAGCACCTATGCTAAGTGTCTCATGCCCACCATTGCCATAAGGGATATGTTGGGGGGAGAAGGAAGGGGGTATCAGTGTATGTGTGTGCTCCAACAGCTCTCAACTACAGTATGGTCCCTTGGGGATCCTAGCCATCTGTTGGAAGTTAGAGCAGACTCTAGGGGTCAGGGCCAGAGCAACTGTGGCTTGAGAATCCTATAAATCCAGAAATCCTACAAATGAAGCTGAATGCTTCTTTGTTTAGCAAAGTAAAAGTGGATTGTGGAATTTGTCAGAGGTTCTACTCACCATGAATAAACTATATGTCCCCGCTTTCCTGTGATCTGGAGACCCCTAAGTCAACTGCATATCATCCAAATATTGTTAAATGGCAAGATAGTGTTTTAATTGACCAAGCTGGGACAATCAGGACAGAGCACATAAAAATTTTGGCATTAAAAATTGAAAATCATATCATAGCATGAAATACAGCTTGATTACCGAGAATATTCCCAGGACAAAGAATGGTGGTACCTTGTCAAGGGGAAAAGGGGAAAACTCCCTACTCTCTGAGAAATTCTTCCTGCTGCACTATTAGCAAGCAAATGCACATTTGAACCTGGTCACCACATCTAACGGTCACTATACTTGAAGAATTTTCTGGACTTTCTCATGCCAAAATAATTGGGAAAGACCTCTAGACAGGTCCATGGTTTTATTCCTGCTTCTCCTTTTCCAGTAGTTCAGAACACACCAGCATAGATAACAAAGGACAAACAGATGGATGTCAGATGATTGTTCCAGGCAGGGTTTAATCGATAGTTCAAATCCTTATAGAGTCCTCTATAGGCCAGGTAAGCCTATCAAAGTAAATAATATACAAAGGGATTCTCTGTTGATCACATATCTACTGGCAGGCTATTCTTCTAAAAGATGGTCTTTTTTCAGAAAATCTCATAGACTTCTGTTTCTAGCTGGACAAGTGCAATTTAGTGACTCATACAACAAAGCTATATGGGCTTAATCCACACCAGGAGGGAAGAATTTATATCATGAGTAAGCCCCACTCATTGATTATCCAGACAAAAACCAAAGACAGTAAACCCATTACAACTCTTAAGTTGAAAGCTTTAGTTTAAGTCTGTTTTCTCCCTGTGGTAATCAGAACCAGGAAATAGGGTATCCTAGCCAAGGCTACCTTCCTACCAAAACCTGTCAAGTCAATAGGATGTAAATGTTTTATTAAACCAATTAGCCTTAATAGACAATTCTGCTTGCAGTATCAGAAAATTAGCTGAGAAATAGCATGTCTGCTAGCTTTATATCTGCCAGCAGCAGTGTAGATGTAAGGGTGGTAATACACAATACCATGCCACCCTTCCTCTTGCACTGCTGCTGGCGGCGGCACTGAGGTGCTGGGGCTATGAACTGCCAAGCCTAGAGGTACCAGGGCTCAGCCCCTGCAACCACCAGCACAAGTTAAGCATTGTTTACTAGAAGACATATGACCTGGGTGGGATGGGAAAAGCTCAGCCCAAGGAGCAAAAAGCAGGCTGTTTTCCCCTAATTCTGAGTATTTTGCAGCAGCCCAGCAGAGGAGGAGGAAGAGTCTGTGTGGGTTCCAACTGGAGAGTTCTTCAAGTAAGAGGAGAGAAGATATTAGTGCAGTGCTTTTGATTTAGCAGATAGGGTAGAATTGATGACCAAAGACTCAGCTGAAGCCTGGTCTAACTGCTGCTTAAGTCAATGTAAGTTACGTTGCTCAGGGGTGTGAAAAAGTGACATAATTTACATTACCTAACGTGGCATCCACACCGTGCTATGTTGAGGTGAGATGTTCTCCCACCGACTTAGCTTCCGCCTGCTGGGAAGATGGAGTACTGAAGTCAAAGGGAGAGTGCACTGCTATCAACTTATGTCTTCACTGGACCTGCAGCATCAATCGCAGCAGTGCCGATTTAGTGTGCCAGTGTAGACAAGCCATGAGACTCAGTGAACTCAGCCTAAGCTTTTGGAACTCTGAGTAACTTCTCTCTGTGTTTCTTTGGGGACTGACCAGTTTAGATTTAAATTTGGTTTTTTTGTGTATATTGAAGAATTTTCTGGACTTTCTCATGCCAAAATAATTGGGAAAGACCTCTAGACAGGTCCATGGTTTTATTCCTGCTTCTCCTTTTCCAGTAGTTCAGAACACACCAGCATAGATAACAAAGGACAAACAGATGGATGTCAGATGATTGTTCCAGGCAGGGAACATAACTGTGAAGACAAGGTATGTGGATTATGAAGTAGACTTGTTATTTAATAGAAATGAAGCTATTATTATAAAATTGTATAAAGTTGGTACTTAAAAATAAGCTTATTCCTTTTGTTCTTTTTGGACTGGATTGTGTGGAACTGACTTTAGGCAATCCTTGCTGGAATTCCTCAGTGACTGAATTCTGGGTCTCCATGTGCTTTTCTATTGAAGTTGTGTTTGAAGAAGTAGGAGAAGTATGGTGAAGTAAACTCTAGCCCAACTAAAGATTACATATGCATGCACACACACACACACACACACACACACGGTGAGGTGTAATACAAACTCCTTATCAGAAGACTGCATTATTTACAAGTCTCAGTTTTTACAGAAAATATTTTCACACTTTTTATATGGCTTAATATTTTTGTTTATTGGGACAGCTTATTGAATCCCTGTGCCTTTGCAGACAGACTGCTTTAGTGCTGCAAGTCCAAATGTACAGATCTCAGATGGAAGGAAAAATTGAGACTCACATTTTAGAAACTCAAAACTGTTCTGAAATAGCAAACCCAATAATCATGAGATTATTTACAAAAGCTAGCTCATGACTACTCCCATCTGATGAAAATTCTGCTTTGCACCCCAAAGGCCTGCGTATAGGTGAACACTTACTCACCCAACTAGTCCCAAAATCTCAGGAACCACTAAAGGCTATTTGCAGCCAAAGTTGTTCAGTCCACGAGCAAATATTACACTGGTCTGAGGTGCAAAAGAGGTAACTTTAGAGAGAAAACAAAAACAAACAACCTTTGTTGTGGCTTCCTAAAACAAACAAACAAACAAAAAAGGTGTCTGTTTGAAAGATGGCTTTAGAGGTTTGAAATGCTAAACTGTAGAGAAGAGAGATGAGTGGGCAGTAGAGCTGCTTGGGGGGAAAAGGGACATTTTCCATCACATTTTACAATTTTTCAACCAGAGTTCACATGTATGACAATATCAACAACAAGTGGCCTCATCCCAAGCACCCTCTCATGACCTCCAGGCAGCCCCTAACCACAGTTACCTCAAACTCAAAAAGAGGCTTTTACAAATCAAGTAACAACCATAATTACATTATAAGATCAAGTCATTTCAGCCTTCTCCCAGTCAGCCTCTAACAAGGCAGGCCTTTTATATTTCACAATGAAGAGTCCTAGTTTATAAGGGTGTCTGTCATTGTTTCACATATGCAAGTAACACCTTTTGGGGTCATTTTCTCTTGTAAATACGTTTTCAAAATAGCACCAGGATATGCTTTAGTTTGACATTTTGGAACAGTTCTCTGTAATCCCATGTTGATATTTCTGGTGCAGCTGAACCTGGATCCATGCCCATTTTGAAGGTATTAAAAATCAAAAATATTAAACCATATAAAATAGGCTAAAATACATTCTCTGAAGTGTCCTAAGCGCTGTACTATTCACTCACCCCTCTGCCCTACAATTAAATTGTAGCATTTCAAGCCTCCTTAGGGTTTGGTTTGTTAACTTAAAGGTCAAAAGTAAACAAATCTCTCCCCAGCTTTAAATTGAGCACAGTCTCTCCTCTTCTGGTCTAGTCAGGGTCCTTCCAGCTCTTAACAGGCTTATTCCCAACCCTTCCTACTGGAACAATTCCCCTTGTCCCAGGGTCTTCCCTGCACAAATCTCACTCTAGACTTCCACTTCTCTCTGGGGTTTCCTGCTGCCTTTATAGGAGAAACAACTCTATGCCCAGCTGGTTCTAAGGAAACCCCACCCCTCATCCCAGGTGTGGCAGGGCTAATTGAATGGGGCTCGCCAACCACCAGGCCACCTTTATGCCAAAGGTGCATAATAAATTAAATGAAATCACATTGCTGCGCCGTGTATGTGGAATAAATGTATATGCATATGTGTATTCAGGTAAATAATAGTAGTGGCTATATGGCAGTTTGGCCCTAAAACTGTGCAATAGCCAATGCTGAGACTCTGTGCATTGTATGCCACCTCTACTGTGAGTGAGTTAGCTGTTATGTTAATAAAAATATCCAAGGTTCATGCTGTGGTAAATTTATGATGAAGTAATAAGTGAGAGCACTTAGATAAATTAGCATAATTGTGGAAGGGAATGATTCCAAACCAAACTTCAAAGTGCAGCACACTTCCGTGCTTACAATAGATTGACAAAAAAGGGACACATTTTTTATGACATTTGTAGTAAAAAACGTGCCCCTTTTTATTAAAAAAACTTCAAAACCAGCTCCAGTTGCTCTAACAATTTCCTCTGCCTTGCCCTTTCCCTTCGGCCATCCAGCTTGATACATATTATTAAAGAAGAAATAGAGAAAGTACGTTTTTTTCCCTCTGACTTCCCCAAGCACTAAATACATTCCTCTTTCCTGTATACCCAGCATGAAGCCCTCGGTGCCTCCTGGCAGTAGCTCTTCAAATACACATTAGGCTGGCAGCTCAGCTCCTCCGAGTCACAGGCTCAGGTAACCCTTGCAATGGATTTTGTTTTCTCCATGGAAGAGTAAAATTAGGGTATAAAAGGAAAAGGAAAATTATCCCTGTATCCTGTGAAGCAGCCATAATACTATGACAAAAGGCTCACCCTTCAAAATGGGCATGGATTCAGGTTCAGGTGTATCTGTAATATCACTATGGGATTACAGAGAACTGTTCCAAAAAGTCAAACTAGAGTATATATTGATGCCATTTAAAAACTTATTTACATGAAAAAATTACTCCAAACGATATGTTATATGCATATGGGAAATATGACAGACATCCTTATAAGCTCTTCATTGTGAAGTGTAAAAACCTGCCTTGTTTGGTAGAAGCTGACTGTGGAAGATAAGGCTGAAGTGGCTAGACATTGATACCCTGCCAATTGTATCCCCCAGTCGGTGGTTCAAATGCAAAAATACAGCAGCTGCTGAAAATATGTGAATATATTTTTCAAGATAATGTGGAAACTTTTACAGATTTTAAGATCCAACTGGTACTGCATGGTAACCCAAATTTTAAAGGACCAACAAGCACATCTTTGCTTGCAGCCCACTAGCAAGACTGAGTTACAGGTACGAAGATTGTTGTACACAAGGGGTGTGATTTTGATCTCACTTATACTAGTGTATATTAAAAGTAAGCCCACTGAAGCCCATGGAAGTACAATGCTGTAAAACCTCTATCAGTGAAAACAGAACGGGGTTCACTAATTCAAATGTGAATGAGCTAAGTTCACTGACCCTGACTCTTTACATCACTGTAACTGAGATCATAGAGAGTAACTCAGTTAATCAGATCAGAATCTGTCCCATTTTCTGTAGAAAACAGATTAAGGAAGCAAAAAATTGTGGAGACTTTAACATTATGATCAAGCTGGTATTCTGAATCAGTCTCTACCAACCTGTGCCTGGAAAACATGGCTGATGCTTTGACAGGGAGATAATATTAAACCCTTAACATCAAGATGGGCTTGTATAGGTACAACAGACTTGTTTTGCATCCACACCTTGCATTTGGCGGTAGATTATCAACCAATTATTAAAGAAGACAGCATAGACAATATGATGATCACTGAAATGCAGAACATTTGATTAATTTAGAGATTTTTTAAACGCTTCCAATAATTTGGTCTTCAAGAAAACTTGGAGACATTAATTTTTCAAGGATGACATAACTTTGTGTATACGAGATTGACAAAAGAAGGCTACACACAGGTATAGACAAAATGTTAGGTCACCATCAAAGCTCCAGGTTACGAGATGGCTTTGCAGAAGCTAGACAACAGTTGACACTTGAAGTAGTTCTGAAGCATTGTGTCCAACCCACATGTAGAATTAGTTTAATAATGAAAAGTCTAAGGGCTTATCTACACTGCCACTTTACAGAACTGCAACTTTCTTGCTTGGAGTGTGAAAAAACACACACCTGAGCACTGCAAGTTTCAGTACTGTAAAGTGGCAGTGTAGACAGTAGCTGTACTCCCAGCGCTGGTAGCTACTCCCCTCATGGGGGTGGGTTTGTTTACAGTACTGGTGCTGCGACTACACAGCCTCGGCAATGCTTTAACGTGGCTAGTGAAGACATAACCTAAGTGTTGGTTTTTTTCCATGCTCAGTGACAGCATAGAGGAGCCTGTCCTGCTAGTGAAGGCAGGGGGCTGGACTCGATGACCTTCAAGGTCCCTTCCAGTTCTAGGAGATGGGATATCTCCATTAAAAAAAAAAGCCAGTTACACTTACCTCATGATTTTTGTCATCATCAGAAGAGAATTATTCATTGATAGACATAGATGCCTTTGTCTTACTTTAGGGTGTGAAGAAATTTCACACTTTACTGCATGGTCGACATTTTGCATTTTTAATTGACTAATTTCCACACTTATTAGGAGATACAATGGTGTGACTGCCCTTAACATTAATGCTGATGGATTGTTCAGCCTACCGTGAAAAGAGTGGGTAATGAATAGACCAAGTCAAATATTTTTATATATCCCAACTGGATTTTTTAGCTGTACCCAGGCCAATGATTAAAAAAGAAACCTGAAAGAATCTTGACTTTGCCAGCGCTTATGAACTAGTAATGTCTGGGTGGACCTCTGAACACAGACAGGTGGCGGCCTCCTATCATCATAGACATGAGTTAACTACCTACCTGTATTGTTTCCTATGATGAATGATGTTAGTTGTATACAAAACATTACAATCACAAGTGTGATACCAGCTGCTTGAAAATCATGCAGACAAAATAGGAATGAAAACAATGTTCAAGAGCTGTATCCAGTGGCCATGCTTTGATCAGCAGATTGAACAGACAATAAAGCATTGTCTTGGCTAGATGTGCTCTGAGACTATCCCAAAGGTGGAAAATGCCTAAATCATATGTACATTGTTGTACCCATGTTTAAATCTACATGTAGAGAAATTGAGAGAGATTGTTATTGTTACTGCTTCTTTAATTACCTGGGTAACAGTTCTGATACTACAGTGATGGGACACCTGAGCAGAGTACCTTGCATAGACGGATAATACTAATGACAATTCTCTTTTTATTACTGTTTCCTAACAACTTAACATTTGGAATTGTTCTAGTACTACTGATAGTGTAAAATAAAGCAAAATGGGATTGAGGGAAAGTTATTATTAAGAATAAAATCAACTGTAGTGTAAACTACTTTAAGACCTAGAGAGTTAGCCGACACGTTAACGAAGCCATCTAGTGGTGCCGTTGTGGTGTTCAATCTGTGATAAAGACCATGTTTACACAGAAATGATACGTGTCATTCTATTTTGTTTGTTCTAAGTGCATTGATTTAATTATAGAGAATTGAAATGCATCCATATGACTTTATGTAGGCTTAAGGTACTTCCCTTATTAATCATTGTGTCTACGCAGCTCTGCGCTCATTCAAATTAACCACTCTGCATTCTGGATAAATATCCCATGCTGCAATGTTCTCCCACTCAGGTCTGTGCTTGGTAATTTGTCTCACAGTGCATTGTGGTATGTCTTCTGATTCAGGTGTGAAGTAATACAGTGAGGGGTACTAGTTGGAGTGGGTCCACACAAAACTTAAAGTGAACAAACTCATTGCAAAATGGAGTTACTCCAGTTCCAAGGAGTATTACAGTGATCTAAGATGTTTGGTTTAAAAATAGGTCGTGTGTGGACACAAGACACATTAAGGCAAACAAACTATAGTTACTCTGAGGTAACAAGTCCCAATAAATGATTGAGATGTGTGCATCTCTTTGCTGAATCTCTGTTTCACCATGTTAAATTTTGCTCTGAGGAAGACCAAAATATATGCACCTGCAAAAGAAATTAAATAAATATGGAACCTGACTGAACCAAGCTGTGGTTTGGGGGGATGGGGTTGTTTGTTTTTGTTTTTACTTTCATTCATTGCTAATGGTGCCCCTGGCAATGGTAAGTGCAGAACTGTGAAATGCCAGATGCTTTGTCCACTTAATGAACTAACAACCTGCAACTTTTTAAAAATGAAGCTGTTTGAGTTTTGCATAATTTATTTCAAGCCATTAATTTATATTCTGATTTTGCAAGCTTAGTACTTAAAAATCACTAAATATATATCTTATTTCTTGAAAACTTGTTTAGTGTTGCTTGCAGTATTATGACAGATCAAAATTGTATTCTAATTTTAAATATATGATATATATTTCTGGAATATTTCCCAGAATATACATCTGCTACTTTGACTTACAAGTCAGAGAAAGAGGCAGAATTTGGTTGCAGTGAAAATGATTTTTACAAAATCCTCTTTTTTTAATCTATGTGCCATATATTAGCTGATGATCCATCTGGAAAGTTGTGTATGCCAAATACTTGATGCGCAAAATATCAAAGAGTATTTTCTCTGACTGATAATTTATTTTTCTCCATTCTCTGCACTGTCCATCATATAACAATAGTAATTTATCTCATACTAACCTTAATTCTGCAAATGCAAAGTTAAGGTTGCACATGTAACTTTTACATGTCTTTTCCAGACTTTTGAGGACTTAACTCTGCAACCATAATAGTCTCTTAACATAGCTTCTTAGATAAAAATACTAGGTTTTTCTTAGCTTTACAACTTTAATGCTCTCAACATTGTTTTCTTGGAGGAATATATATAATTAGTAATAGGTAAAATTTATTCTTCTCATTCCTTTTATTCTTAAAAATGGTCAGATCAATTTTGCTCATATTTTACAAGAAAGAAAGATTCACCTACGACAAAAACAAAGTTTGGGGTATTTTAGCGCCGATGGCAAAAGTTTCAGAAAGCTCAAAGTAACTGAAAACAGATTAAAATAGAAACTGTTCTGCGTCTTAAGTGTAGTGAAATAATACAGTGAGAAATGTCATGAACAGAGTCATTCCTATACAAAGCTAAAGATACTGGCAGAATCTGAGCAGTCTTTTCCATTAACTTGGTTGGAGCATCAGCATACAAATCTGAATCTCGTCTAATGTCAGTAGGTGTAAGGTCTTGTTCATAGAAAATTCATTGTTTCACCTGTTGAATTTTAATGGAAAGTAGTTGAAATAATTGTTCGCTTCCAATGGTCTTATAGTTTGCTTTTCTTGATGCATATTTCTTATCCCATAGATGCAAAAAAAATAAAAATAAAAAAAATCATGAGTACATGCAGTAAGTCTCATAAGCATGGTTATTCTGACAACTGTTACAATGAGACTCTTCCCCAAGCAGAGCTTTCAATTGTCTAGACTGGCAGAAAAGCCAAAGAATCCATGAAGTGCACCAGGGACATAGGCTGGCAATAACTATTTTATGCACTGAGATACTAATGTGATGAGTGGCAGTATAAAACGCTAAGATGGATTGTTAATCTTGCCCAGTGCATCTCTGCAGCATGACAGATGTGATATATATTGATAAATCTGGATATTATCACTCCAGGAACTGGTACAAAAATGCTGAAGGTGGACTCTAGATTTGTAGTGAGAACGTCTCCTGGTGACATTGTCTCCATGCACTGGCTACTTTGATGTAATCACCAAGTACTATTAACATGGATTTATATAAAAATCCTGCACTTCCTCTTGCTATTCAACTGGTCCATCTGTGAACCCTGGAAAGTTCAGAAAAGAACTAAAAAGCTATAGAATGATGAGGCAGCAAAATGCTTGGACTTTGTGCCCTTTGGCATACCATCAGCAAAAATAACTTAAGGTCTAATCCTTCACATTATAGTTAATGGCAACACCCTCATACCCTTTGTATTTGGCTTGGGTTGCAACCACTACTGGAATCCTGTGTCCAGTTCTGGTCTCTACCCTTCAAAAAGAGTGTTGAAAAATTGGAGAGAGTTCAGAGAAGAGCCATAACAATGATTAAAACATTGGAAAACTTGCCTCAAAGCATTTGAGATCCTTGAGTTTGTCAAAGAGGAGGTCACCGCACCTACACAGAGAACAGAAATTTGGAAAGAGAGGGCTCTTCAATCTAGCAGTATAACAAAATCCAATGGCTGAAATGCAAGCTAGACACATATATCTAGTAAAAAGGCACAGAATTGTAACAGTGAGAGTAATGAACCACTGGAACAATTTTCTTATGTTTGTGGTCGATGCGCCACCATTTGGAGATTTTAAAATCACAATTGGGTTTTTTTTTTTTTTTAAAGACCTGCTCTAGTTCAACCATATCTATTGCACTTGAAGCAAGAAAAATTTCAGGAAAGTCTTATGGCCTATGTCATGTAGGAAGTGTAACAGATTATCCCAATTGTCCTTTCCTTCTGGCCTTAAAATCTATTAATCTATTCACCTCAATGGCTGCAGTAATGAGACCTCTAATGGCCCAACTTGGCCCAAGATACGCACCCAAACACCTTTTAGTTTCAGTAGGTGTGCTGGATGCATATCAGAAGGCAGGCTCATCCCCTAAAAATGTGCATTTTCATTGTTTGTTTCTTACTCAGCATGAATGTCCCCAGCAACTTCCACATGATACGGCATTGAGAGTACTATACCTTTAATCAAATAAATATTCAATTCAGTCCATGCAGTCCAAGAATAAATATTAGGGTTTTTTTTCCTATCCTCTCTTCAACATTTGCTTTTCTGTCTTTGGGTCAAAACTACCATAAACAAGTAAAGGGTTTAATAGGTGAGGGATCAATCTAAAATGTTAAAGAGGCAAAGCATAATTAACCTGCGGAACTCAAAGTGGAAGCCTTAGCCTATTGTCTCCCTCAAAGTGGACAGCTCCCCTATTGTCTCAGATTTATGGAAAGAAAGAGAAGATACAAGGGATGCGGTTTAACTAAGCTGCAACTTTATTAATTTACTTCAGCTGGGAAATATCAACTAATAATTCATTCAATGCACATCATCATTCCTTCCTTAATTGTTTCCACCTGGTGGAGGGTGGCCATCAGCTCCCACCCCTCCACACTTGGTGCCAGCCCATGGCTAAGACCCTAACACCCTCTCCTCATCTGAGTGTTAAGGGGCTGCCTTCAACCACTACCAGACTCTAGGAGTCCCAACCCATTCCCCAGATTCTTTAGAGGATGCTGTCCCCTAAGTACACTGGTATATTAGGGACCAGTCCCCCCATGGAATGAGTACCTACAGTGGACACCTGGCACTTACTAAATTGCAACAATTTGATTTGTACTTCGTGACCTACTCACCAGATCCCTAGCCTGCTGTGGGAGAGGCAAAAAACCCCACCCCACCCTGTCTGGCAGTCAGGAAAAATGTCTTCCCAGTCCCCATAAAGGTGACTAGTGCAGTCAAAAAACAAAACAACAACAAAAAACAGGCCTTTACTAATTGGGAGGATGAAAGCTGCTAATTGGGCATGAGTGGGGGCACACTCTGGATGGACAGGTTCTATATAACCCTCCCCATGTGTGCAGGAGCCATTACCTGAGTCCTACTGGCCAACCCATGAACACAGGGGATGCCTTTCACCCCACTTAAAGGAGCCACTATGCTTTTTTCCTTCCAGTCCAGAAAAAGTCCCCCTACCTTGAGGTTGTGGGGTTGCATTTGGAGATTGAGTGCAACCTGAAACTCATTCAGAACTTGCTAGAATACAACCCTTGTTATGTTAGCTCTAGAATGTTTCAGTAATTTAATAAAGTTTACAGACATTCATGGGTTTTTTTTTTTTTTTTTGGTTTTGTATTTTCTGACACGAGTTTCAGACATCCTATAAATTCTGTCAGTGCAGCTCTTGAAAGAGAACATTATAGCCTGCACTACAACTACCGGAGGCCTCATGGAAGTTGTAACCCTGTTCAGAAATGTTAATTTCAATATGAGTGTTTATGTACAGCCTTAATTCTAGCTTAGATTTCCCCCACAGGATATATAATGCTGACCTCTGTGTCTGCACCTTGAAATTCTAGTCCCCACAGAGTAATGAAAATATAGAAGACCTAGAGAAACTACAATGAAAGGAAACCATAGTGACTCAAAGGCTGGAGGATAAATCTTACAAGGAGAGACTGAGGAAACAAAATTTATATAATTTAGAATGGTGAAGACTCGGGGGATATCTTTTCTTTCTGACAGTCTACAAATGTCTTCAAAGTAATAGCATATGTGATAAAAGGGAATCATTCACAGCCTCAAGATATGATATGCCAAGAAGCAATGGCCTGAAGCTAAGAAAAGAAAAGTTTAGACTAAATATTATTAGGAAAAAAGTTATTGAGCAAGAGCAACTGGATGATGGAATAGCCTGAAGTACAAAGGGAAGTTGTGGCGCCCTCACGATGCATATTCAACAACAGATTAGATCAGGGGTAGGCAACCTATGGCACATGTGCTGAAGGCTGATTTTCAGTGGTACTCACACTGCCCGGGTCCTGGCCAGCAGTCCGGGGGGAACTGCATTTTAATTTAATTTTAAATGAAGCTTCTTAAACATTTTTTAAAAACTTATTTACTTTACATACAACAATAGTTTAGTTATATATTATAGACTTATAGAAAGAGACCTTCTAAAAACGTTAAAATGTATTACTGGCACGCGAAACTTTAAATTAGAGTGAATAAATGAAGACTTGGCACACCACTTCTGAAAGGTTGCCGACCCCTGGATTAGATGAGACATTAGTATGTACGATATAGTCTTGAAAAATACAAGGGTCAGACTAAATGAAACCACTGTTCATTTTGGCCATGCTGTATTAGTCTTTGGCTGAAAAAATGTTATTCATGCACACTTCAGAAAATACATCTTTGTTTAAGTTGAAGAAAAGTAAAAACCCACATTATGCAATACAATATAAACCATATTAGCATTTTAATACATTAATAACTGAATTGCTCTCCCTGATTCTTAGTTATAATGATAAAGCATCAGGGCTGGCTCCAGGCACCAGTCCAGCAAGCAGGTGCTTGGGGCGGCCAAGCGGAAGGGACGGCATGTCGGGCTGTTCGGTGGCGGGTCCCTCTTAGAGGGAAGTACCTGCCGCCGAATTCCCACCGAAGAAGAAGCGGCAAGGCGATCGCGGCTTTTTTTTTTTTTTCCCCGCCGCTTGGGGCGGCAAAAACCCTGGAGCCAGTCCTGTAAAGCAATCATACAGCAACAGTGTATGGGTAAGAAATAATACAAATGTGAGTTCTTCCATTTTGTAGCAGTTGGTTAGAGTGATAGAGAGAAAAAAGCTTCAGTTAAAGACCAAAAGTAAATATTAGAACATACATGAAGATAAAATGCCTCTGACATAGGTAACTTACTTTTTCTAGAAATAACATAGAAGCAGACAAGCTGGTAAGTCAATTATCCTCCAAGGACTGTCAATCCAGCACCTTTTGTTAACACTAGAAAGAATCACAAATTAATGCTCCATTTATACCCCTGAGTTTCATCATTATATCACGAGTTCGAGTTCTTGACAGTTATTTTTATCTACATTCTGTTGTTTTTCTTATTGCTTAATACTTTAAAAGATTCCAAAAACTATAACCTTATGCGCCGTACAATACAAGCAATAATTATTCACACTTAAAAATGGGATATTTAAATCAGATCCCCTTTAGCCCAGTAATATTTAACAAAGTTCTAGCCAAACAAACCATCAGGGAGAGGAGTTTTTTTTATGTTAAGATCTTTACGTCCATGTAGAAGTCCTACATCAACCTGTTACTTTAACTATAAATCTGGTCTGTGTCCTTCGGTATCCATTGTATTTATTCATGGTCCTTATTATGGGAGCACGCATGGACAACCCTCAATATTAATATAAGCAGTGACAAATAAATATTCATGAAACTCACCATTAACTACTTAAAAAATAATGTTCAATTAAGAACTTGACATCTGCCCTGCAAAAATAATTTTATTACCATATGAAAATGACCTCCAGCTTTAAACAGACTTCTTCCAACTTTGGTATTAAAATGTGAGACCTAATCCTCTTCCACATAATACCTAATTAAAACTGCTGTATTATCAATGTGTTACAGATATGAAACAGAAAGTCTTATGTGACCTACTTAGGAGGGAGCTTCTATTAAAAAAAACCCTCTGCTTTATTTAAAGGGTCCATACCATCTTTACTCAAACAAAAAAATCCATTTTAATACATTTTCAAATAAACTTTATGGCTACAAAAATGTCATTTATACATAATTTAAGAATTAACTTGCTCTAGAAATCATCTAGAGAAAAGCAATCAACAAGTGAGGCATTACTGTAAAATTACTCAGTATCTGTAATAATACTTGTAGGATCATTAAGGAAATAATTAAACAATAATGTAAGCCTAAACATGAAAACTAACTAATACACCTTCTTTTCACTTTGCTCCCCTTCAGTAAATTCTTCCAGAATCATGCATTAAAGAATCTTCATTAGTGGCTGATTTGCCTTGGTGTTTTTTCCTATCTTTTTGTATTGGTGCTTGCAAAGCAGCATTCTCTCTGTACTTATGCAGATTTTGCCTTTGCCATTGAGTGCACCATTTGTTTGTTTATTTTCCTCCTGGCAGCTCCTCATTCATGCCAGACAATTCCCATAATTGTACTGAAACTACATGGTACAAAATTAAAAACACACTAACATACTTAGAGCTGCTCTCCTTCTCCACTATCTATACCCCGTCTGCTGATGCTGTCCTATGAACATTTGTTAGGTTGGATGCTGTGATCACTGTTCATCAGGGGATTATGATAATGGAGGTAAGTGGGCGCTGTAAGAAGGAACATGGGCAAGTCCTCCCTCCCCCAAAATTCTTCACAATGTCTTTTCAAGCAAGCAATTAGAATTCTGTATAGTTTGTTGCACTGAGCAATCCCTTCACACTTTTTTGAGCTAGTGGTGTGACCCAGGACAGGAAGCCGGGAGCTCTTGAATGCTAATCCCAGCTCCCACACCAATTTCCTATATAACCTTGGACAAATCATTGAACACGTTTGCCTCAGTTACCCCATCTGTAAATAGGGTTAATCATACTTATTCACAGATTTCTAAGGAATGTTGTGCAGATTAATTATTGAAATTGAAATCATCTGTGTGACAATACACCTCATATTCTTCATAGAGATATGGTTATGATTATAGCATAACTATAATGCATTTTATGCAAGATAGGTCATATAAGATATCATTGAAAAGGTTTACTGAACATGATTGTCCTATTTGTATTCATGTATCAATTTGGTATCTGAAGTTAGGAATATTGTCTATGTATCTATTACAAAATGCAATCAGTCTAGGTGGCTGGCTGGGGAGGAACATTGGGGAGAACAATAGGTCTTAGAAGAAGCTAATCTCCCACCAGGGAGCCTTCCTGAGGATGCTACAAACAGCCCCCGAGTTATGGCTGCTTTGACCCTCCAGGAACATGTGACCAAGTCACTGGTACTGGATTCCATCTTGGAATACCAGTGTTTTTCCACTGAAAGGCTGGGAACTAAGCCTGGAGACAAAGAGTTCCCACCATATGCAAAAGCTATTTAAGACAGCAGGGGAGTGACATCATCGTGGTGCTTCACTGACCCCCCACCCAAAGAGATTCCTGAAAACATCTCAAAGAACAAGGACTGAACTGGGGGAAGGGTTAAACCCAGGCTAGAAGACTTTCTGGCCTATGAAAGGAATACCTGGGGTTTTAAGCTGCAAGCAAATGCAGTTTGCCTTTTAAGAAGCTCTGCAACCAGCTTAAATCATCATTTAAGATGAGAATTTGCTATTCATAGCCAATATCTTTAGTATATTACGCTTAGATTGCATTTGTGTTCATTTGAGAGGTGATCTGTTTGCTATCCCTTATAATCACTTAAAATCTATCTTTTGTAGTTAATACACATTGTTGTTTGTTTGTTTTCTTTAAAACCAGTGTGTGGAAATCATACTTGGGGCAGAAAACTGTTGCATATCTCTCTCCACATTGAGGGAGAGGGTGAATTTTATGAGCTTACACTGTACAGTTCTTTGTGCAGCGTAAGACAGTATAATTTTGGGTTTACCCTCCTGTCATAACTATAAAGGGAAGGGTAACAGCTGTCCTGTGTACAGTACNGGGATTTTATAGTACTGTACACAGGACAGCTGTTACCCTTCCCTTTATAGTTATGACACCCCTCACAAAAGAACAACTTTGTTTCAATTTCCATTTCCCCCGGTCTTCTCTTTTAAACCACATCCAACAGCTAGTTGTCAGGGGGGAGGAAGGGAAGGAGTTCCTCAGATACTTCTGCATGTCTGCAGCTGACTTCAGAAGGAGTTGCAGATATATCTAAGATCAGGAATTGGCTCATTGTATCCAGTGCAACTGTCTTCAGGGAGAGGAGAGTTCATTTACATGGTAGATTCCCACTCAGACCACAAAAGATGATATTCACAAACCAACTGATTTTTTGATTAATCACCTGGATATGTCTTGAGGGATTTTTCATTTCTTTTCATAAGTCTTTCCGTAGTGATGCTGAAGGTAGAGCTGATGACAAGAGTTAATGGAGAAGGGAAGGGCATAAATGGCTTTACTTCTCCTTTCTACTCCCCTTCAATTCTAGAGGCTTCTGGGGGTCAAGTTGGCCCCGTGTCCATTAGAGCAGCCACGGGGCTGCTTTAATTTGTGCTGGCAAATAAAGCTTCCTTCTTGAGGGACTGCTCCACTAGCCAGGATGACCAAAGTCTCACTCCCTACCATCCTCTTTTAGCCAGAGGATTGGGAGCTGAGGGAGAGACTACACCAATTCAGGATTCCTCTACAGTAAAGGAATACTCAGGTGCTGTCTCACAGCAGACTTAAGTCCCCCTTGTGCCACTGAAGTGGCATAAATGTGATTTAATGGTAGCTGAGGATCGGGTCCAATTTATTCAAAATAATTTTACAATAACAGTTTCTCCAGCCTATTGATGATTGAGCATTTTATAGGAAAATAGGCTTTGCCACGCCAGATCAGAGAAACAACTGGAGTCCTAGTTGTCATGTTGTCTCCAGATTAGATTAATTCCTCTTTCAGAATCAACAGGTAAGAAAAACTCACAATGCACCTTGATAATTGAGTAATGCTGTACATGGTGGGAAAATGCCCTTCTCAACCTTGAAGCAATCAGTTTATGACCTGAGGCATAAGATTTGTTTACAATTTCCTTAGCACTAATGTTATTAGTGTACATGGAATTATCCAGCCCTATGAAAAAAAAGCCAAAATATCTATCTGAATTACACTGTGATTTTACCTACAATAAAAAAGTTGAAAAAACTCCATGATAGTTCGTTCTTTCTTTGTTTCTTACACAGCACTACAGTTCATGAAATTGCCTCAGTATAGTTTTTAATATTCAAATAAATAATGCAACATCAATTCTAGATAGTCTGGCAAACTTTCAATTGTTTCTTTCAAAAGATGAAATATTGCTGCCACTTCTTCAAAACACCCACTTACATAGCTGGAGAACAGAACATGCTATCTGTACTTACAAAACATTTGTTCTGCATGTTTGACTTAAGATGTACTTAAATCTCCTACAGATTTTATGGATGACAGAGAACAATGCCCAGTGCTCAATAAATTCCAAAATGCATAAATGAAAGACTAGATTACACAAGCCAAAATAGAAAACTTTTCATTACCTTGCAAAACTGTACTTCTTGCCATCTCTGTGGCAGACACAGAAGTTTAAACTTCTGACTGCAATTCTCCGAAGAAGACGTGGCAGTGTATATAACAGAGAGAAGCCTTTAAGAGCAGGATTTACAAAACCACACTGTTAGCGTACCTGTTCCAATTAAAGTAAGCGGTCTTTTAAGGTGTAAATTCTTAACAGGCAGGATAATTAACCACTGGAACAATTTACCAAGAGTCATTGTGGATTCTCCATCACTGACAATTTTTAAATTCAAGATTGGATTTTTTTTCCCTCAAGATCTGCTCTAGGAATTATTTTGGGAAAGTTCTGTGACCTGTGTCATACAGGAAGCCAGACTAAATGATCACAGTGGTCCCTTCTAGCCTTGGAATCTATGACTCTATGATTCAATAGGAGCAATTAGACCAATTCACACTTTTAAAACGATCACCCCATCTCTGTTTATAAATGGAACATATTGTCTTAGTAGCCACTCCCACTGTCTTATGTGTTTGTCCAGCTGTGAATACTATCCACCTGTGATAGAAGCCAGCTTTCTCTGTAGGAAAGGTGTAGACATTAGAGGTGAAACATAAATGCCTGGGAGAAGAATGTGTTTTCTTATAATTCCTTTATCTTTTGAATCTCTCTCTAGATATTTATACCATGCTTATTTTCATTTGTTTTCATCTGAGCATCTACACCAAGGACTGCATAGTAGTAGAAATCATGTTGAAACCTCTACATTACATTATGGGCTGTGTATTAACACTCACTGCATATAACCAACCTGAAAGAAATTCAAAAGTAGGAAGCAAACTGCATAAACTGATTTTTTTCAAAAAAAGTGACCCAAAGTGATTGACTGAGAAATTGAACCTATCAATCCTAATTGATTTCTGACACAATATACTCTCAGGCACCTAAAATTTAGTTTTCCTAATGGAGACTGTCTGAGATTTCTAAGCTTGGGGACTTCTCTGTCAGGCCCTCTGTGAAGTCAGCCTTATCATTACCAAGTAGGTTGGCACAGGGTCAATTTATTGCACATCATTTATTCCAGCTGCTCAAAGCCAAATTGCTGTAATAAATATAAAAATGGAAGAAAAACTTGAGGTTACAGTATGTATAGTTTAGGTTTGTGGGCTGAACTAGAAATGCTTAACTTCTGCATGGGGCCTTACGTGCGAGGGTTTTCCTGATACCCCATCTGGCCAACATATATATAAAACATCAGTAAGAGTTCGTAAGACATTTTTAGCTACAGCACTATCACTATGCTGATGATACTTGCCTGTGTCTCTTCTCCAAACCTAGTTTCTGTGGCCCTTGTTTTCTTAGTGCCTAGATTTGATAGAGTCCTGGATGAAAGATCATACTTCTAAACTCCATCAAGACAAGCCTGAGGTGATGCTGGTGGATAGAAAAAAATACCCTGCAGAAACAATAGAGTTGATGATAACACTCCATTCCTTGGGGAGATATATACCCACTCTGTTCCTCACAGATTCACAATATTAGATTCTCATTAAATTTATTCATACTCTTGAATTCCCTTGTGGTAACACTGGTCTGGAAAAAAGTATACCTTCAGCTGTCCCAGAAACGGCAACCTCCCTCTAATGCAGATCATGCCATAGTTATCCACTTCTGTCTTGTATTACTGCAATGTGCTCTGCTTAAGGCTACTGCAAGGTCTTGAATGGCAGTTTCAGCTAGTGTCTTTTAGGTGGGACAAGCCAATATATGCACATAAGACCTGTATTTCATACCTTGCACTGACTTCTTATAAGTGTCTGCATGAAATTTAAGATCCTTGTTATAATCCAGAAAATTTGAGGCCTACTTATCATTGCCAGAACAGTGTAAAGGGGTCTTAGGGTAA
This sequence comes from Trachemys scripta elegans, assembly GCF_013100865.1. Lineage (NCBI taxonomy): Eukaryota > Metazoa > Chordata > Testudines > Emydidae > Trachemys > Trachemys scripta. The sequence goes on along the minus strand of NC_048302.1, from coordinate 84,557,000 downwards.
TTAAAAATCAGGCCCATAGATTTTGAGAGCACTGGCTCTGCCAGTGTCAATGTATGGTAGCTGGTAGTTGCACGACTGTATTGTGCAGAAGTACAAAAAAAGAACAAAAACTTCAATAAGTCTTTTCAAAATGTTCATCTAGAAGAATATGCGTGGGTACATAATCCATTCTTGTCTCACATGTTGCATACTTGACAACAGAAGACAAAGAATAGTTGATTGACATTTCAGGCAATGCAATGGGGATGGGGAGAGTTGGGGGGAATTCACTGAAATTCTGATTATGTAGGAAGTAATAATACAAGCTCTAGCAACCGAGCTGTAAATGTGATTCCTCTATCAGCAACATCATACTTGTGTGAGACAGGATTTTCAGTGGTAGCACTGATAAAAATCAAAATATCACAGTCACCTTAGCATGGAAAGTGAATTGACAGTATTTGGCTATCTTGAAAATGAAGCCACAGATATTATGAGATGTTATGCACAGAAAGCAGGGTAAACCATCTCAGTTACACAGAGCCTGATGCAAAGCTTATTGAAATTCATAAAAATCTTCACTTTGACTTCAGTGGGTATTAGATCAGGCTTATAGTTACACAAATAAAAAAATCATGCAGTTTCTATTGCGCAGCATCTTCAAACTATTGTGGGAAGAGTCATGACAGCCGTTCATTATGTAGTGTATGTACCATAGTGTTAGTTTTATGGCACAACATGTGGTCCTATTTTATAAGTATAAATATTTGTAAGTACTCTCCCCAATAGTGTCATTTTTAAAAAAGAAAATACAAAGATAGAGTTATCCTGAGGGTCTGAGGTAGCATAGCAAACGAGGCTATGTGAGTTCACCATCAGAAAAAAAATATGAACAATGTACAAAATATAAAATGTTAATTGTAAATTAGGTACAGTATGTAAAATATATTGTAATGTCTTTTAGGGCAGAGACTACTACTTCCTTTTTGTTCATAGACCTGGGTGGGAAATAGTTTTGACATCCCATGAACATTTTTGAAATTTCAGAAGTTTTACAACTCTTCAGGGGGAAAAACACAAGACCATTAGAATTGTGTGTGTATGTGTGTGAAAAACCAGAGAGATAATCTCTTGAACCTCTATCTCCTGCATCCTAGCTGAATTCCCTAACCACAGATCTGTTAAGTTAAGTCCTGAGTTCATACAATCTCTTCTACTGGAACTATTACACTTCGTATAAATAAATATTTAGCCACTGGCCCAGAGAGATGGCACAAGAGACTGTCTTCAGTGGTTAGTTACTCCCTCTGATGTGGAAGTCTCAGGTTCAAGTCTTTGCTCCAAAAATTATTTGTACAAAGTGAAACAGCTGTACCAGGAGGCTTTCAGAAAGACCCCTCCACACAAGCACACACGTACACAAGCCTCCACACAAGCACACACATACACAAGCCTCACTGTTAGGGCAGTCAGCTGGGATGTATGACCCAGGTTTAAGTCCCTCCTTGGTCTGATTCTGTTCAGAGACTTGAACCTGGTTAGCACCAAAACCACCAGGCTGGTCTGGTGTTTCTCTCTGATTTTGACTAGAAATTCCATTTTGGAACTGAGAAACCTTTCCTGGCTAAAGCTGAGCTGAAATAGATCCATACTTCTGCAAAAAGTTTCAGTTGTCATGAACTGGCACTTCCTTAGGAAAAAATGTTTTGTCAAAATGTTTCTGACCAGCTCTATTTGTACAGTACTTTGTATATTGGAATCCTGATATGGACAGGTACCCTTAGGCAATACCACAGTACAAATAATCACTAATAATAGGCATGCATTACATAGGTAGGACTACTTTTTAAAGGTTAGTAAGGCTATATCTACACTACACACCACTTTTGACAGCGTGTAGTCTATGTGTAGCGACACACCTCAGTGAAAAGCACACCATGTCCATGCTGCAGTGTGCAGCTACACCCATCAGTGAAAGGCTCTGGCAGAAATGAGGCAGAGGAGAAAGACGTCACAAGCTTCCCACTGATGGAGCCTTTTATTGTGCAAGGAAAGGATCTGGCAGGAGGAGGCAGCAAGGAAAGGCTCCATGCCAGAGCCTTTCCTTGTTGCTAGAGCCTTTCCGGGCAGTGGGGAAAGGGCTCTAGCAGTGGGGAGGCAGTGGGCCACTACACTGCTAAAGATAGCACAGTAGCTGGAGAAGCATAGCTTGAGCAAATAGAGAGCCCTGTAGGGTATGTACTCAAGAATATACCACAGCCTTCAGGCGTGTCTTTACTCTACTCATCTAAGCCATGCCTCACCACCTACACTGCTATTTGTACCCATGCTGGGGGGGGGCTACACAGTGTTGCATGGTCAGATTTGTTAAGGCCTGATGTCAAATAACTAACTCAGTTAAAGTTCTATTTAAAGTAAGATGATTAAGCAATACTTAACACAGCACTATACAGAATACAGAAAAGGTACCAAATCTGAGACTGGAGAAGTGAGACAGCCTACATGAGCTCACTTCTGACTAAATTCCTAAAACTCGCCTCTTAGATACTGTTCAAAACAAAGAAAAATCTTTTCTCACGCTTGATCTTATTTTGAATAATTAAGCCAATGATATTTGTAACTACTTTAGCATTACTAGCATCATCTGTGACCACAATTACCCACTAATACTTAGACATTAATCCATACATTAATGTTGTGCTGATACATTGATTATAGAACACACATGCTATAGCACACGTTCCTTTTCTATTTTGTCAATTACCAAGTTTAGTAATTACAGCATATTTCTGAGCATCCATTATCAATTACACCATTTTGTCCATTACAACATACATCTCTAATAACATGCTTGTCTTTTATACTACGTGTGTTCACAGAAAAGAGACAAAGAAAATGAACTATTGACAGTGGACTTCTTTTCATGGTATCTGGTTTACATAATTGACATCTGTTCAATCATCCACTATTGTATCAATTATAAAATATATCTATAACCAAGTCATTATGAGAGAAATCATTTGTTAAAGTAATTCCTGATAAGCTAAAAGCATCCTTTGATAGATTATTTTCTTATTAATCATAGAATCACCTGCCCCATATTAGTTACAAGTTGTTCCTATCTGGACATTTCTCTCGGGGTCAAGTGTTTAGAGTAAAAACAGACAAGCAATCCATTATTTAACAACACTAAGTTTCAGCTAAAATTCAGCTCATTGATAACACACTGGGGATCAGCTAAATTTCAGAATAGAACAGAGTGAATTATAGAGTACAGAACCACCAGGACAAAGACATTCATTTATTCAAAACAAAACCCTCTTTGACATTAGCGTTTAGTTAGCACTTTGGCTAACACAGAAAAGCTTCTGGGATGTTTGGCCAAGAAATCATGAGCGTTTAATATGAAAAGAATAATAAAAGATTAATATTTGCAAACAGGTATGTACCTTACATGCTGCTGAAAGAAAAATGTGGTGTAGACACAACCTAAAACAGTAAAGATAATTGTTGCTACTGAACATATCTTCAACAAGTACAATCCACTGTCTCCATAACATTTTTTGCATCTCAAGCAGTACCAAATAGGGTTTTCTACTCAATATCCACCAAAATCTGCATACAGATTTAGTATTTGATTCTCAATTACACTAAGGCCCCTTTACACCACTCTGACTGGGTGAAGAAAAACTAAACTGGCTCCAGAATATGTTTTTGCCCATTTAAAGGGCCTTTTACACTTCCAAAGCCATGTAAAGGTATCTCAGTATAAATGAGAATTAGTCTCCTGGATTTCAGTGCTAACTTTTTGTTTTCCTAACTACCCTTTTTCTCATAAATATAGAAACATTCCTTCCTTCTTTTCTAGCTATATTTTCCTTTTCATTTCAAGGGAGCTTTTTATAGAGGCATTAGATTCAAATGCTGAACACCTGATTGCATTTTCAGAAATACTGAAAGAGTCAGGTTACCCAGTTACTAACAAGTATTCCTGTGCTTCTCTTATTTCATCACCCTTTAGAACTAACTCACAGACTTCTCAAATCAGCTAACATTTTTCTGCTTTAGAAATAACATAGTGTTCTCTGAGAATGCACACTGGTGCATAACATAAAATAATTACCAAATAATGTAATGAAACTAGCAGACAGCTTGCTTCGTGGTGTCCCATGCTGAGACTAACTTATAAAAGCTGTGAGCTGACATGGCTCCTTGCTAACATTGTCCATGTGCCTTCGTTCTGGTGTCATTAGTGATTAAGTCATGTAGTACTACTGAGTTTATTCACACAAATGTGTTTTCATGTTTATTTTACCACTGAAGCCAAGTAAACATAAGTTATGACAGAGCAGAAACCATTTATAGAAATCAGTATTCTGTATTTTGCTTGACAGTGTATAAACTGCTGACTCATGCAACTGGAACAAAACTCACATTTGGATCTCAGAGAGTATGTGCGTGATTCTAGGCCACTTAGTCTAAAGCATGCATTAATGATTATAAATGTATTAGATGCTTAGATTTTTATCTCCAGGAGCAAAACCACCATATGAGTCAGTTTCATGTTTAAAAGATAGCATTTCCTAAAGTATGAAAAATACTCTGTGAAGAAAAATTCTGTATCAGCACAATTATGCATCTTTAAATCTATAATCATATTTAATTAAACAGAATTCTGCTTGCCTTTTTCTGTAGTACCAAGGTCATCAAGTTAATTCCTTCTCTAACAATGCAAAAGCAAACTTTATTATTATACTAAATATAAAATAGAAATGAAAATTGAAAAGTATCAATGAATGAAAAACACCAAACAGAAAACAGCTCGGATATAATCTTCATTCACCAGAAAATCAATGTGTGACACTAAGAGCCCATCAACGCCAACTGGCAAAGGGTTCACTGTTCTTTCAGGAGCTTCCAACAAGCCTGACAAACTCACTACACTCAACACACTGCTTTCATAGTATTTACCCAAAAAGGGCATGTGAAATGTCTAATTAAAGTTTGCATTATAATGATCCTCCTACTCATTACAGGATGTATGTACAGGTGATATCTAAGAAGTTGTATGTATGTATTGAAATATGTTTAGAATCTGTGTCCCAGGCAGGGTTGACAAGCAGGTTTTGCCAGACAAAGGGTGAAATCATCTATCCACCATGGCTCTGTAGTAAATTAAGCATTATGAAGTCAATACAAAGCAAGCCCGATTTTCATGTAAAATCAACAGGAAAAACAGGTTGATATGGGGATGTGGCACCAGCACACAGGAAAACAAACAAAAGGAATGCATTTCAAAGGTTTACTGGACTATAAGGGTACATCTATACTTACCTCCGGGTTCAGCGGTAAGCAAACGATCTTCTGGGATCAATTTATCGTGTCTTGTCTAGACGTGATAAATCGATCCCGGAAGTGCTCGCCGTCGACACAGGTACTCCTGCTCCGCGAGAGAAGTA